>NC_069138.1:45954529-46257029 GCF_026914265.1 Mya arenaria
AGTTTGTATAATTTTATAGTTGAGTTATAACACAGTTACATGTAGGTGGAAAGATGATGGGACGGACGGTACGTTGATTAATTTAAACTTATTGTTTTCAGTATGTTCAGTGTATGAGGTTTATAAAGTAAGTGAAGCAAAGGGAGTTGATAAAACGATCATTCACAGTATGACGGAAAGACGTTCGGATATGCACTTTTGCTTTGAGAGATGCCTAGAAACTAGGATATGCAGGGCAGTTTCTTTCAGAAGTATGAGAAACGGATTGACCGAATGTCAGTACCACACATCTGATTGCATGACCGAGAACGTTCCAGGCTGGACAGTTATATGGAGATATTGTTTAAATGGTGCGTTCTTAGTTTTCTTCTAAAAATATATATATCCTTTCTAAAGCGTCTGGGCATCCATGGGATGATGTTCAAATTTCCGACGTTTTGGAACGAACTAGACCTTTCTTATACGTATGTTCCATATCAATGATATTACATGCAATGAGATTAAACTGTGAATCCGACTGCATTTTACCAATTTGACTAACTGTCCTATTAAAGAATAATGGCCGTGGATTATTGTCATACAAATAGGTATGTATCACGTGTGATGTTGGTTAAATCAGGTAAAGTTCCATTATGAACAAATATGTTATTAAATGAAGTCAAACGCTTTTGCAGATATAAGTGAGAGAACCAACCTTACTGCACTGATCGACAATGCAATGTCAGCCAACCAAACAATTGGTGCAGATGTAGAACAGCTATATCCGAGGGCAGGAGTAAATTGTTATAAGCCAACTGAACCTACACATACAACTGCACCTACCATTGAATCTAGCACTACGTCTAAACCTACACCTATGAATACGGCTCCACCTGCAACTGCATCTAGCACTACATCTACACCTACAACTACAACTACGGCTCCACCTGCAACTACATCTAGCACTACATCTACACCTACAACTACGGCTCCACCTGCAACTGCATCTAGCACTACATCTACACTTACAACTGCATCTAGCACTACATCTACAACTGTAACAACCACTACATATACAACTACGGCTCCACCTGCAACTGCATCTAGCACAACATCTACACCTTCAACAACGGATCCACCTGCAGTTGCATCTAGCACTACATCTACACTTACAACTTTAACAACCACTACATATACAACTACGGCTCAACCTGCAGTTGCATCTAGCACTACATCTACACCTACAACTGCATCTAGCAATACATTTACACTTACAACTGCTACAAGCACTACACCTACAACTACAACTACGGCTCCACCTACAACTGCATCTAGCCCTACATCTACACCTACAGCAACGGCTCAACCTACAACTGCATCTAGCACTACACCTACACCTACAACTGCAGCTGTAACAAGCACTACACCTACATCTACGGCTCTACCTACAACTGCATCTAACACTACACCTACAACTACGGCTCCACCTACACCTACATCTACACTTACAACTGCAACAAGCACTACACCTACAACTACAACTACGGCTCCACCTACAACTGCATCTAGCCCTACATCTACACCTACAGCAACGGCTCAACCTACAACAGCATCTAACACTACACCTACACCTACAACTGCGGCTCCACCTCCACCTACATCTACACCTACAACTACGGCTCCACCTACAACTGCAACAAGCACTACACCTACACATACAACTACGGCTCCTACTTCAACTGCAGCTAGCACTTCATCTACACCTATAACTGCTACAAGCACTACACCTACACCTACAACTACGGCTCCACCTACACCTACAACTACGGCTCCTACTTCAACTGCAACTAGCACTTCATCTACAGCTACAACTGCAACTAGCACTACACCTACACCTTCAACTACGGCTCCTACTACAACTGCAACTAGCACTTCATCTACACCTACAACTGCTACAAGCACTACACCTACACCTACAACTACGGCTCCAATTACAACTGCATCTAGCACTACATCTACACCTACACCTACAACTACAACTACGGTTCCACCTACAACTGCATCTAGCACTACATCTACACCTACACCTACAACTGCTACAAGCACTACACCTACACCTTCAACTACGGCTCCAATTACAACTGCATCTAGCACTACATCTACACCTACACCTACAACTACAACTACGGTTCCACCTACAACTGCATCCAGCACTACATCTACACCTACACCTACAACAACGGCTCCACCTACAACTGCATCTAGCACTACATCTGCACCTACACCTACACCTACAACTACGGCTCCAATTACAACTGCATCTAGCACTACATCTACACCTACACCTACACCTACAACTGCTACAAGCACTACACCTACACCTACAACTACGGCTCCAATTACAACTGCATCTAGCACTACATCTACACCTACACCTACAACTGCTACAAGCACTACACCTACACCTACAACTACGGCTCCAATTACAACTGCATCTAGCACTACATCTACACCTACACCTACACCTACAACTGCTACAAGCACTACACCTACACCAACAACTACGGCTCCAATTACAACTGCATCTAGCACTACATCTACACGTACACCTACACCTACAACTGCTACAAGCACTACACCTACACCTGCAACTACGGCTCCTACTACAACTGCATCTAGCACTACATCTGCACCTACACCTACAACTACAACTACGGTTCCACCTACAACTGCATCTAGCACTACATCTACACCTACACCTACAGCAACGGCTCCACCTACAACTGCATCTAGCACTACATCTACTCCTACACCTACAACTACGGCTCCTACTACAACTGCATCTAGCACTACATCTACACCTTCACCTACAACAACGGCTCCACCTACAACTGCATCTAGCACTACATCTACACCTACACCTACAACTACGGCTCCACATACAACTGCATCTAGCACTACATCTACACCTACACCTACAACAACGGCTCCACATACAACTGCATCTAGCACTACATCTGCACCTACACCTACAACTACGGCTCCACATACAACTGCATCTAGCACTACATCTACACCTACACCTACAACTACGGTTCCACCTACAACTGCATCTAGCACTACATCTACACCTACACCTACAACTACGGCTCCACCTACAACTGCATCTAGCACTACATCTACACCTACACCTACAACTACGGCTCCACCTACAACTGCATCTAGCACTACATCTGCACCTACACCTACAACTACGGTTCCACCTACAACTGCATCTAGCACTACATCTACACCTACACCTACAACTACGGCTCCACCTACAACTGCATCTAGTACTACATCTACACCTACACCTACAACTACGGTTCCACCTACAACTGCATCTAGCACTACATCTACACCTACACCTACAACTACGGTTCCACCTACAACTGCATCTAGTACTACATCTACACCTACACCTACAACTACGGCTCCACCTACAACTGCATCTAGCACTACATCTACACCTACACCTACAACTACGGCTCCACATACAACTGCATCTAGCACTACATCTACACCTACACCTACAACTACGGCTCCACCTACAACTGCATCTAGCACTACATCTACATCTACACCTACAACTACGGCTCCACCTACAACTGCATCTAGCACTACATCTTCACCTACACCTACAACTACGGTTCCACCTACAACTGCATCTAGCACTACATCTACACCTACACCTACAACTACGGCTCCACCTACAACTGCATCTAGCACTACATCTACACCTACACCTACAACTACGGCTCCACCTACAACTGCATCTAGCACTACATCTGCACCTACACCTACAACTACGGTTCCACCTACAACTGCATCTAGCACTACATCTACACCTACACCTACAACTACGGCTCCACCTACAACTGCATCTAGTACTACATCTACACCTACACCTACAACTACGGTTCCACCTACAACTGCATCTAGCACTACATCTACACCTACACCTACAACTACGGCTCCACCTACAACTGCATCTAGTACTACATCTACACCTACACCTACAACTACGGCTCCACCTACAACTGCATCTAGCACTACATCTACACCTACACCTACAACTACGGCTCCACATACAACTGCATCTAGCACTACATCTACACCTACACCTACAACTACGGCTCCACCTACAACTGCATCTAGCACTACATCTACATCTACACCTACAACTACGGCTCCACCTACAACTGCATCTAGCACTACATCTTCACCTACACCTACAACTACGGCTCCACCTACAACTGCATCTAGCACTATATCTACATCTACACCTACAACTGCATCTAGCACTACACCTACAACTGCATCTAGCACTACACCTACACCTACAACTGCATCTAGCACTACACCTACACCTACACCTACAACTACGGCTCCACCTACAACTGTATCTAGCACTACATATACACCTACACCTACAACTACGGCTCCACCTACAACTGCATCTAGCACTACATCTACACCTACAACTGCTACAAGCACTACCCCTACACCTACAACTGTATCTAGCACTACACCTACACCTACACCTACAACTACGGCTCCACCTACAACTGTATCTAGCACTACATATACACCTATAACTGTAACAAACACTACACCTACACCTACAACTACGGCATCAACAGTGAATACGGCGATTTCTTCAACAAAAATGAGTTCCTCCCTTGCGACAAGCTCACAAGGTTAGTACGTAATAATTGATTTTGTTGCAATGTTTTTTTAAGATATGAGCATTTGAGTATGAATCAATGTATTTGAGGTTTCGGTATACCAAAACTACGTCGTTATATAACGGGATATCGTGACTTGGGGCATAAACTGGCTGTTGAATTGACAAGTGTATTTGATCACAAAAAAGTGATTTCGAATCAACATTTCGACTAATATCACAACTCAAACTGAGCACTATTTGTCCTTGTCATCATTTGATCACTTATGCAGTACAGTGGATTTAAAAGTCAATATCGATCAAACAAAGGTAGTTGTTTTTGGTACTTAAAGGCCAACTCGCTTTAATTTTAAAAGAAGAAAAAAAACCGATAGAAACGTGTAGATTAAGGTAGGCGTTTTATTTTCAAGTTTTGGAAGTATCATTTACACAAAAAAACCTAGTTGAACAGTTCAAAAAGGCGATGCACTTTTAATATAAACGCATTTACAACCCAGATATATCGACCGACTTACCGTTACAATTATTCGAACATATAATCTATACAGGGCGATGAATCTGAAAATTATTGAACAAGTTCACCTAAGTATTCTCAGAATAATATCCAAAAATAAAATGAGCACGGCTCGCATATGTTGTATGTTGAAACTGGTCGATATCCATTAAAAATAATCATATAATGTAAAATTTTAATGTTCAGGACAGTTTTTTTTTTTCGAGGTAAACAAACTAAATTAACACATGTTTGTTATAGGTCTATGAAATATGATGATTTCAGATCTTTTGATGGACAGATCACATTATATGAATTTTGATTAACACGGTTTTTTTTTTCTCAAAAATATGGTTAGAACAATTTACCAAATACAAGACCTTTATTTATACCAGTGTGTTAAACAAGTCCTAACCGACCAGTTCAAACAAGATTGGCACTCTGCAATGAATAAATCTTTTAAATGCAAGAACTACGCATTGTTCAAGGAAACCCTAGAATATGAAAAGTAATTATTAAATATTTCAACTTGAGATACAATTTCGGTAAATTTCGTAAGGCGAACCACAATTTCCCGATAGAAATAGAAAGGTATACTAATGTTGACTACACAGAAAGATACTGTCATACATCTAGATCAGGTCTTGGTTATGAATACCACTACTTACTAGTTTGTCCATTATTTTTAAATGATAAAAGAAAGTACCTCCCCACCTACGTGAGTAGGCCAATTACTATTAAATACAAGGAACATTTTTACTTGCACAAAAATTAAACTAATGACAAAAATAGCTTTATTCGTGAAATACTTGACACGTAACGATTTGCTTGTATTTTAATCATGCAATCTTTGGTCAAAATTTCACCGTTGCATCGTTCTACAATTTTCCGTTAAGTTGAAATTTTGGCCATAGATTTCATTATTAAGATACAAGCAAATCTAAAATATTTTACACGTGTAGAAGCAGAAAATAACACAGTGTTTTATAGGCTATGAAATATTTTCATATATTTTCTGTCAAAAAAAGTTATTAAGACACAAACGTCACTTACTTGTTGTTTGTTTACATGGGTTTTGTGCCCTGGTGAACCGTGTGAGAACCCTTTTGAAGTCACGTGATTCCTCATACTGAGTATGGTTTTGAGTAGTTGACACTGTCACACGGCACGCGCGTCTTAAAATATACTTTTTTGGTTTGGTTTCCCAAGTCTTAGGTGGAAAACGCTTATTGAAATGAGTTGTAAATCTTTAACTTCAGGTGTTTGTAACTTTTCCAAACGGAATGATTACAGATAAATTGATTAAACTTAAAAGTGAAAGGACTATGTGTAATTGTGTTTTGTATAATGATATATATATCTCATGGGTTTCAGTGTGAAAGTACATATTGTCAACATAAGGGAAATACTTTTACCCTAGGCGAAGCCAAAGGTAGCAGTATTTATCGTATTTGTCACATCATGTACTGAAGCCATGCGATATTTAAATAATATACGATTTTAAGCATATAAAGAGTCTCGTAGAACATACCAGGAGCGATTTGATAGAATAGCTACCTTCACTGGCTTTACTTTTTGACTATTAGGGTACTATTCCTTTATTCAATATAAAAATGGTTATGATATAATCTCATCAGTTATATTAGTTTATAATTACTATTCTTTGCAGTCGTTCCTACGCTCACTTCAAGTACATACCGACCAATATACATCATGCCATGCCTTTGTTCTACGGGAGCCTTTGCAAACCTCACCGTACAAGAAATAGTGCAACAACTTGAGGAAAACCTTACCGTAGCGAAAAGAAACCTCTCCTCATATCGACGCAAAAACGAGTGCGCCCAAGACAACCGATCGTCGTCAAAAACAATGGGAGGTGTTGGCGTTGGGATACTTGCATCTCTATTGGCTGGAATTGTTGCCATGGATTTCGTGAATATTGTAAAAGCATTGAAGAGTGTGTTACACCTTATGGGGAAATGTTGTTGCAAGAAGTAAAACGGACCTTGCAAAATCTGTCCCAATAGCTTGAGGACAAGAATGGCTATAGATACATAAAGCTTTGTTTGCCATTTTATGTAAATGCAATATGTTGTTTCGTGTGCGCTTTTGACTTGTTCGTGTTAAATGATACAAGAACAGTAGACCGTTTAAACACTTAAGGTCAAAATACCCATTAACAGGTCATTACCATATTGTCATCATATATTCATCGTATTACACCCATAAAGATGTACCCGGGTATTGTTCATGTATTTTTTCGTAAATTAAAAACTAATATATTTCGAATATTTGTAACTCTATTGCATGAGAAAATACAATACTGTAAGGCCAACAAAATTACTGTGTGGTTAAGGTTACATCTTGTCAAAAAACGGTAGGCTACGTAGGCTTGATTTTTATTTGTAAGTCATTATATATTTAAAGAACGTTACATTAATCATTGTGTAAACTGGTTAAAGTAATCAGCTTATAGGTATGTATCCGTTTAAAAACACACACACACACGCGCGCGCGCGCACACAATAACAACAACAACAACAGTAACAACGGACTATCAAAGCGGTAGGGTTGTTTCCTATTTGAATGATACCAAAGGAAAAGCAATACATTAACACATGTTACTTTTCAATTTAAGGAAAATATGTAGAGTGTGGTTTGCTGAATTTATTTTTCACAAAAGTTGTCCTTCAATTGTTGCAACATTTCATACATGCGTGACGAGTGAACTATATATATATATATATATATATATATATATATATATATATATATATATATATATATATATATATATATATATATATATATATATATATATATTAAATCAGTTATCAATTTCAGCTCATAAGTTCATTCGTCCGTCTGTTTGGCTGTAGTTCCTGTCTGTATGCATTCTATTCGGCCTTGATACTATTTTAATATGTCTGTATATTTGGCTTCCACAGGCTCGGCAAAGTCCCATCGCCTGAAGTTGTCCTACTATTTTAATATTAATTAGTATTCGTATGTTGCTTACACGGGCTCGGCCATCTTCTCATCGCCTGAATGTGTCATACTAGTTTTCCTCTGACTGTGTTATACTATTTAGTATGTCTGTATATGTTTGCACAGTCATAAAAGGGTTACAAGAAGACAATAAATTTATTAGAAAAGTATATTTTCCCGCAAAATTCCCTTAAAGTTTATATTGACAATATAATATCGAATTAAAAGCATTTTTAACATTTATTAATTTGTTATTGAGACTCATAGCTTTAAAAGTGTTACATGCATTTCATTTTCATTTAAAGGTGACTAAGATGCATTAAAGTAAATAATGTTTCCCCTGTGATATTTTCAATATGAATTTTTAAGGATTTGCTTACTCGGGATGTTAAAGAATATTCTATTTTTATATTATTACACTGGTCCAAAAATATCTATATTATTTTTGGGTTAATTAAATCAGAAAATGTCAATGTTAAAAGAAATATTTCTGTTTATATGTGTTAAAGAATGTGTGCAATGAAATTAAGGCAAAGATATATCCTGTATTCCAAGTAATGCTGACGTCATACGTTGTAAGATATATTGCTCTGATAATATGGTTGTATGGTTTGCTTATGTAGTTAATGATTTACCTTCACTATATTTTTGAAATAAGTTTGTTATCATTATATGTGGCATTTTGCTTTGATGTATTTGTAAAGCTTACTTCTCTGACAATTGGTCTGTGGGTAAAACTAACGTTTCCATTGCTAGAACATTTCTACAAAGTTCTGTCGATGTAATTATATTATTCTCTATGAAATACATTTCAACCTTTTGCAGCCGGATTAACTTATATAAAAACACATATAGCGTGTTCAATATTTCATGTGGGTTTTACTTTGTGACATTAAAAACACCAAGATACATGTAGCTTGTGGACATTTAGGGCGTTTAGTGTTGGTATTAAATGAACTAGTTTTCTGGTTTTATATCGTTTCCATTGGTTTTTATTTGTTGTGACAGTTTGAAATAAAATTAAAACCAGTCTTATCGTTTGCTTAACTTGTTTTTGAAACTATCGAAACCCACTCCGGAGGCGGTTTTTGCGGTTCGTTCCATCCGAAAAATAGCTCACTTTGAAAAGAACATGATGACGGACAGTGATCTAAAAAGTGTGTTGATAACACCATTTAGTTAAAACAGACAAACGACCATCTGCGGTATCATTGTTTTGAGAAACAACCCCCCCCCCCCCAGATATAATGGCTGCATGCAGTAGCTCCATCATGCTGTGTACACAAAAACATGCATTTCTTACTTTAAGCAAACCTTTCGAAACAGGTTTCCACACGCCTAAACCCTTGAAACCAAAACTGAAACTAGTTTGCTATCAACAAAAACGCCCATAGTCTGTCAACATTATTCTTCATTCTAGGTATCATAAGTTTAGTATTACTGTTCTGAAATTGCTTTTACGAAACTGTTAGTAAATAAATATTGTTGCTGTATAAAGTTTGTTTGTCACTGGTTAAAAAATATATTTCTCTGTTGCGTTTGGAAGTCGTTCCAGTATAAAGTGAGAAGCGTTGTAGAGATGTATGCATGTTTCTTTCGACTATAATGACATTAAAGGGTCAGTCTAAGATTGTCTGGCAATTTGGAAGGGGAATAATAATCATCATCATCATCATCATCATCGTCATCGTCGTCGTTCATTCCACCAAAATAAATTGATCACGACCATATGGATAGGGTACAAGGCCTGCAACATTTTACAGACATGAGACACATGTAAGAACAAGTAACTCCCTCTCATTTATTCGAAAAAGAACAACAGTTGTCACAGTAACGCGATCAAGGCCCCCACAGGCCTCGTTGGGCGGATAGCTATAAAGGTTTTTGGCCTATATGTATAGATAGCCTTCAGTATCTAACACGTTTTTATGACGACCTTGACCTACGGAGATCCCTCAATAGGGGCTATGTGTTGGTGATGACCAACCTTTCTACCAAGTTTGAGATCCCTGGTTACCAGCATTATTCAGTTGTATATTGGAAACGGATTTTGACCTTGACCATTGACCCACTAATCTCAAAATCGATAAGGTAAATCTGTTGTTCATGGGGTTCTGGGGTTAAAGTCGCCACAACACCTTTGATCCAATGACCTCAAACTTCATCTGCTGTTTATGTTTAACCAGTAAACCAAGGTACCTGTTTTTCTGCCATAATGCCACTATAACTGCTGCTGTTCCTTTATACCAAGTTTGGTCAAGATATGTGAACTCTGACTAAAGTTATTCAGTTTCAACTGTTTTTCTATTTTTAGTAACAGTCACCTTGACCTTGCAGACCCTAGGGACCCCAAACGCAATCCCATGAAAGGTATCCATAAACTCTTCCTTTATACCAAGTTGGGTCAAGATATGTCAATCCTAACTAAAGTTATTCAGTTTCAACCGTTTTTCTATTTTTAGTAACAATGACCTTGACCTTGACTCTAGGGACCCCAAATGCAATCCCATGAAAGATATTCATAATCTCTTCCTATAGACCAAGTTGGTCAAGATATGTCAACCCTTACTGAAATTATTCAGTTTCATAGGTGAGTTTGACGACCCCCGGCCGCCCGCCCGAACAATAACGTTCATCATTCTTATAACCAGGTTTCACTATGTGAAAACCCGGTTAAAATGGAGCACTCTGACAAAGTGCTATGTGTAACTGAGTGGCACTCTCAACGTATGCATTTGGCCCCTGCTACCATACATGTACAATGTATACTCAAAACAGCGACTACGCCTCTACCCTGCTTTGAACTCCGTATAACAAATATCCAGTATTAATTGATACAAACAAAATGACGATGTTTCTTCGGTATTTATTTGTTTTCATTCTTAATATAACATATCAAATATAATAATGAGGGGATGGCCTCAAATAATAGGATCTGATCTAGGTATATAAAATATTTGTTAGACATTCTGTACACAGTAACAACATACAAGCATGTAGAAATATCTACAAAATAGTCAGAACGACCTATGACTTTTATACAAAATGAATAAGAAACTCCCCTGTACTGTACATGTAAACAAACATGCTTAAATATTGCCAGGACTGGGCCCATATTCAATACAACTATTGATTGCATGCAGTCTATTGGTCAAGTATTTGGTACTGGCCAATCAAAGCACTTGCATTCAGATCTTAAATTTAGTTTAATTTTATTTTTAATTAAGTATCAACCATTACTGGCTATTGAAGACTTTATCGAGTACATTTACTAATGATCATAATATCACTGAATTATTTTTTATATAGAAAAAAACTGCAAAATACAACCAAGCTTTGTATGTTTATAACCTGCACCTAACTCTTATATAAATGCTTTAAAATCATAAGTATCACTACATCAAACCTATTTCATTACTAAATCTCACAACACTTTCTGGAATGTAAATCAGTAACTGTTTGATATGTAGTTTTGGTATTTCCTTTTGCAGACATGCAAATATCTGTATAATTGTAACAACTCAGAGAATATAATTAGATAACACCACACTGATATATTTTAAATGTAAGTTCAATAAAAATAACATCATGCATTAACATCATATATAAGCTATAATGTTATGATATGTGTTCCGATGGGTCTTAATTAATGAGACTCACTCATAGATTTTATTTTAGCAACAATTCCTTCAAACTTTGTTGAACTCATAAAAAATCTAAATTTTATGAATAAACATCAAACAGCAGCTGGAAGAAAATCATTTGAACAGTATTTTATAAATACAAGCATAAAATAAAGCTTTAATCTGAGCCTTCAATGATGGCTTTATAATCATTTAAACAAGCATTTTGTTCACATTTCATAATTTATTTCTTTTTTAAATCAATGCCATACACTATGAAACGTTAAGGAGTCCCTATAATTCAATATGTGTACTGAAAAACCTCCTGTTTATATTGGCAAAATCATTTTGTAAAGCAAATATGTAAAATGGTGAACATATGTATGCGTACATAGGTGATTATATGGATCTATTTACAATAATGGACTTGCATAGCTGATGTACATGTATATGAAATGTTGTTTTCAATCAAACTATATACACAATATGTAAAAAATATTGATACCAAATACTATGAGTAACATTTGAAACAAGCATGTTTATTGTATGTTTAGTAAATCATAGAAATCAAACACCCTTAATCATTATACAATAAATGTTCTGGATTTAAAATAAAGACAGTCAAACTGATTATGTAATTCTATATCATAAACGACTTCGCCATCAAGATATAACATATATTTTTCAAATAAAAGTTGTGTAACTAGGGTTATCATGAATGAATGCGTCGTCATAAACGGTAGTCATCATATAATTATGTTTTACGTATTTATGCTATAATTCATAAAAAAACACAACATTTATGACATTAATAGAGTATCACATTCATGGTCGTTCGATACCAAATTTATTAAACTTATTTGCTTAAATGAATGTAAAAAAGTTGATGCAATTTGCAGTTTCCATGGTAATTACAATGGTTTAAAAGACAGAGTGAATGTATACATGTAGCTATAAGCAATATTCCATTTCCACCAGGTAAAACATTGAAATTAAATATCCAGAATTATAAATAAAATTTGAGTTCAAAATCCTAATTTAAAAGATCAGTATGTAAGAGGCTAATCAGTAACTAAAACTTAAGTTTTCTTACGGCTAAAACGAAATTCTATTAAATAAAACACAACATATCAACATCTGAACGTGTTAAATTTCTGTTCAAAACATATGAATCATAATTCCATCTAAAAAAATACAATCTAGATTTACTGGAACAGGAATACGTTTACCGACTTTCCCACAACATCAATGAAAATGCTTACAAATCAATAAAAGGATGACACCAAATATTGTCAAGCTTAACTTCCGTAATGAAGTAAGTGTGTAATAATGTTGGAGAACAAAAACTTTCCACTTTTCTTGTAACATGTTACCTTAATGTACATAAAAATGCTTACAAAATCATTTCCCGCTATTGTTATCATCACCATCGATACGCTTCCAAAAAGAGTCACATTGCTGTGTTGAAAATGAACAAGCAAGACAGCATATGGTATTACCTCATAATATCACATAATAGCAAATATCAATCATGTAAGTATATATATTTACAATAGCTAAAAATCTGGATTTATGACAGTTCCCTGGTTGAATGAAAATATACAAATATGTCAAATAATGCACAACTCCTGTATGTAATCTAGATATGTATTGATGTGGAACTCAAATATGTTGAAGTAGGCCAAATCTTGGGAAAAACAATGTTCAAGTAGGCCCAATCTTGTAGAAAACAATGTTCAAGTAGGCCAAATCTTGGGAAAAACAATGTTCATGAAGGCCAAATCTTGGGAAAAACAATGTTCAAGTAGGCCCAATCTTGGAAGAAAACAATGTTCAAGTAGGCCAAATCTTGGGAAAAACAATGTTCAAGTAGGCCAAATCTAGGGAAAAACAATGTTCAAGTAGGCCCAATCTTGTAGAAAACAATGTTCAAGTAGGCCCAATCTTGTAGAAAACAATGTTCAAGTAGGCCAAATCTAGGGAAAAACAATGTTCAAGTAGGCCCAATCTTGTAGAAAACAATGTTCAAGTAGGCCAAATCTTGGGAAAAACAATGTTCATGAAGGCCAAATCTTGGGAAAACAATGTTCAAGTAGGCCAAATCTTGGGAAAAAACAATGTTCAAGTAGGCCAAATCTTGGGAAAAACAATGTTCAAGTAGGCCAAATCTTGGGAAAAACAATGTTCAAGTAGGCCAAATCTAGGGAAAAACAATGTTCAAGTAGGCCCAATCTTGTAGAAAACAATGTTCAAGTAGGCCAAATCTTGGGAAAAACAATGTTCAAGTAGGCCAAATCTTGGGAAAAACAATGTTCATGAAGGCCAAATCTTGGGAAAAAACAATGTTCAAGTAGGCCAAATCTTGGGAAAAACAATGTTCATGAAGGCCAAATCTTGGGAAAAACAATGTTCATGAAGGCCAAATCTTGGGAAAAACAATGTTCAAGTATGCCAAATCTTCAGAAAAACAATGTTCATGAAGGCCAAATCTTGGGAAAAACAATGTCCAAGTAGGCCAAATTTGGGGGAAAAAATGTTCAAGTAGGCCAAATTGGGCAAACAATGATAAGTAGGCCAAATATTGGGATAAACAATGTTAGAGTAGGCCATAACTTGAGGAAAAACAATGTTCATGTAGGCCAAATCTTGGGAAAAATCATGTTCAAGATGACCGAGCATCCTTAAAAAAAGAAAAGCTTTCCACTTCCATCACAACACTAGCTAAATGCTGGATATTCTGATTCTGCATTATGTCTGGACATAGGAAATGGAAATTTGTAATCAATTTTAATGCAAATTATGCAATACATTTATATTAGACACTGCATTCATATCTTGAACTGTAGAATATTCTTACTGTTATTTTAATTTTTTAAAACCTAATCCACCAAATAATCTTCAGAAAAAGAGCACCGAAGAGGAAGAGCGAATGTGTGTCTGTTGTTTGTTTTTTCAGTTTTACAAGGGGCATAACTCAATAATAATTCAAGCCAGAGTTATGGACCATGCTGTACACATACATATTGTCTCTGGTATCAAGTGTACCAAGTTGTGTTAGGATATGTTGAGCAGTGTTTGAGTTATGACCAAGGTCAATGTTGTTGCACCATGACAACAATGATGTAAACGCTATCACAAAATCCCATCAGTTTTTCTTCGTTAAATAACGGAGCTAATGAAGTGATGGCAGTAAAACCTGCAAAATCGTTGACACCAGAATTCTGTTTCACCCTAATACTGCACTCACTTTGATGTTCTTGCAGCTGTGCGTATGATTTAAAGCACATATGTTCCAATCAAGATTACATTCCATGTCATGTAAGGTGTGCCATCCAGATATCATTACACATTTGAATAACCAGCTTGATCCATCAAGTCCCTTTGGCAACGATAAAAAAACAAGTCGCTGTTGGGTTTTTTATGCGCTCGATATAGAATCCTGATATCTTGTGAATTCATCATGGCCTCACACTGTATGAAGTAATTTTCAGTGCAAACCTTTAATAAGTCTTTTAAAGAAAACACCATAAGATATGCTTCATTTACAAGTAGCACTGTAAAATGCACCATCTCATACACAAATGATCATGACCAGTTCACACTTAAGAGTTGTTTATCTATGTCTAGATATGGGGTTTCTGAAACCCACCAGTCGCATGAACACCTACAATACATGCTGGTGATGTATGTATTGTTATGCCTCGAAACATCCAAATGCTATACCTAGTATGACATTTCTAGGAACATTTAAAGCTAGTATCTTCCGACTAGGGAAAAATAAAAAAAATACAAATGGTATGTCAGCCACAATGTAAGAGAATTGTCCGTATTATGGAAGAATTCACAATTCCTAAATTTTTGGTCAAACATGTTGAGTTATTATGCCGACACATCCTCAGATGGAGGTTGATACAACCATTGTTATTCTTCCTTGACATAAATGTTCACTGAAGATGTTCTGATGTCCCTCTGTTCACTATATCAACCTTTCAAGAGGGGGTTTCTTAAGCACATGTCCGAGTTCTACCCGAGATCCAGTGATTTCCTGTCTCGCGGGGCTGTACACGCCATGCGTGGCTCGTTTGCTCCTCAGACACATCAGGAACCATACAACACCTGAAATTTAGTGATAGTTTTAACAAGAAAGCTAAAAGCAGTGATGGATTCTACACCTGAATTATGTACAAACAATTGAACACAAATAATATTCATAAATTTTAAAGCATATTATAAAAGTTATCTTAATCATACTGAATAACCTCACTTCCAACAAATATTGTACAAATATTGTACATTCTACTCATGACCCTGTGAGGAGTTCATGTCTGTCAAGACACAAACCTTTACGAACACCAGGTGACTTAATTTGGTGAAAATGCCCCAGCAGGCATGTCACTTTTTATTTCTTACACATTATGTAAATAACTCATCAAAAGGAAACCACAGGTTGATAGCGTACCATGTAATTTCAACATTCTGAGTCCATAATTATCATCCTTTATATCTTAAAATAGATCCCTACACTTTAATACAATAATGCAATAACTGGTTCTATTTCTGGATGTAGTAATTGCATTCTTGCACTAGGCTTTACAGAGTTGATATTAACATCTTCACTGCCCCAATGACAAGGTGAAGGTCATAAGGAGGTCGTACCTATGGTGATGAGGATGAGGACCAGGGCCACCACGGGGCCTACAATGTACCATGTGATGTTGTCACCCATGTCTTGTGTACTCTGAAATGGCAAGCAATATTCATTATAGGCATACAATAAAATATGTTAGTTTACCATTTCCGGTTTGCACTCGACCATGTTTTTTTTTTTTGCCAGTAAAATCAGAAACAAACAACGTATTTTTTGGCCTTAGAAAAAGTGACTGAATAATGGCATTTAAATAAACATTTAAAAAACAAAACAAACAAAGCTAGATCTGTGTGCTTCTTTCAAAAAAGGGATCAATAAACATAACACATAGGCTATGCTCAATAAACTGATAAGAACATGACTCAGAATCAGATGATTTTGACCTTGCCATCAACGCCTTCAATTCAGTCATATAAGATAACTCACAATAGAACAGATCTCAATCTTTTAGAAAACTTCTGAATATTTCATTTTTAGTTTGTCAGTTTTTAGCCATAACAAAATCAATTTTCAAACGTAAATATGAAAACTGCGATCTGCTCTTTCATCAGCAATCTTATATCACGGGTTTCTAGACATTTTTGCAAAATTTGGCTTATTCCAAAACAAGCAAATAAAAAGTTGTCACATCAATCAATCTGAGAGTGCAGCTTGAACACCTGTTTTTTCCTTTGAAATATGGTCAAGCTTATCATCTCGAACTTTATTTACACAACTGTGAGCACTGGAAATGAAGCAAAAAAGATCCCTTTTCAAATTTTAAACATGTGAAGCATTACAAAGCAGTACCTTATCGAAGCATGTGGGATCCTCGTATCCATTCTGGGAACACACATGAGTATATACCTATGGTTTTTGAAATCTAATTGAACCAGTGAAGCACCTTTCATGAAAATCTTTGTGACTTACCTTATCGAAACATGTGGGACCCTCGTATCCATCGGGACACATACAGGAGTAGCTGCCGTTGCTGTTGCTGCAGGTGGCGCTGTTGTAACAAGGCGTCGACACCTCACACTCATTCACATCCACTTCACACTGTTCACCCTCCCAGCCTGACAGCGTAGGAACAGACAGAAACATTGTTAAATAGGTTAAAAAAGAAATTCAACTCTTTACATCTGATTACACAATTTGCAAGGATGTTATTGGAATAATAAGTTACAGGGTGACAGAGTATAAGTCAGTGGTACTTTTGTAATGTTGTCATCCTTAGAATCTCCAAATTCACTGCTCTAGGCACATCTCATCAGATGGCGAACACCAGTTTTTATTCGTGTCAAATTTCAGTTGGGCGGATTCACAAATCTCTATGGGATCATCAAATAGTGCTACACATATTAGATCATCAAATAATGCTACACATATTAGATCATCAAATAGTGCTACACATATTAGATCATCAAATAGTGCTACACATATTAGATCATCAAATAATGCTACACATATTAGATCATCAAATAGTGCTACACATATTAGATCATCAAATAGTGCTACACATATTAGATCATCAAATAGTGCTACACATATTAGATCATCAAATAGTGCTACACATATTAGATCATCAAATAATGCTACACATATTAGATCATCAAATAGTGCTACACATATTAGATCATCAAATAGTGCTACACATATTAGATCATCAAATAGTGCTACACATATTAGATCATCAAATAGTGCTACACATATTAGATCATCAAATAGTGCTACACATATTAGATCATCAAATAGTGCTACACATATTAGATCATCAAATAGTGCTACACATATTAGATCATCAAATAGTGCTACACATATTAGATCATCAAATAGTGCTACACATATTAGATCATCAAATAGTGCTACACATATTAGATCATCAAATAGTGCTACACATATTAGATCATCAAATAGTGCTACACATATTAGATCATCAAATAGTGCTACACATATTAGATCATCAAATAGTGCTACACATATTAGATCATCAAATAGTGCTACACATATTAGATCATCAAATAGTGCTACACATATTAGATCATCAAATAGTGCTACACATATTAGATCATCAAATAGTGCTACACATATTAGATCATCAAATAGTGCTACACATATTAGATCATCAAATAGTGCTACACATATTAGATCATCAAATAGTGCTACACATATTAGATCATCAAATAGTGCTACACATATTAGATCATCAAATAGTGCTACACATATTAGATCATCAAATAATGCTACACATATTAGATCATCAAATAGTGCTACACATATGGGATCATCAAATAATGCTACACATATTAGATCATCAAATAATGCTACACATATTATGCCATGGTGAAAGACAGCAAAGTAAAAGGATTTGACAACAACCAAATTTGAATAACCAGGGTGAAAACGATTTAAACTGCCCATACCTGTATCGTTACAATTGCACTCATATCGGCCAATCTCGTTCAGACATGTTCCATCATTGAGACAGGGACTGGAAGCACATTCGTCTATGTCCGTCTGGCAGGTGCTGTCTGTGTACCCGTTCGCGCAAGCACACATGTAAGAGCCTGGGTTGTTGTTACACGTTCCGCCGTTACGGCAAGGACTTGAAACACACTCGTCAATGTCCTCTGAACAGTTCTGTCCAGTCCAGCCTGTGTAAAACAATTCAATAACTAAAAACATTCTACACAGTACATAAATAATTTTTAAAATATAAAAACATGAGGAGATTTTCTTCCATTAAAAATTGAAATAAAGTAAAGGTAGTCTGAAGAAAAAACATAGAAGAAACAAAATGATGCCATCAAATTGGCATTGTCCATCGCTGCTGTCAACATGCTCATGACTTTTCACTGCTCAATTTTCAAATCTTTGCTTATTTCTTATAAGAAATACATACCAGCTTTACATGTACACTGGTATGTGTGTGGTGTTGTGGTGATGTTCTGTGTACAGCCCGTGGATTGGTTGTTGTGGCACGGATTTCTCACACACGGGCCCTCTATTTCACACTTCACACCTGTGATATACAAAATGCAAGTTGGTATTACATGTAATACTGTGTTTTTAAAGGGACTGTCTCACAGATGATAAAAAAGCGAAAAAAAATTAAAAAATTGTCGAATAATGACATAAAGTTGGCATCGATGTGTACAATGCATTGAAACTTACTAATTGAAAGTACCACATAGTTTACAATTTATTTAATTTAAGCAGTTATTTCGTATTTTTCCATTAAAAAAGATTACAGGGTTAATCTACCAGGTAGAGTTCATTCCTTATGCGTGATTGGCTAGTCGGTGTTATCATATGATATTACCTAGGTAGGTTTAAAGCCTAATTATGTCACTCAGTTAGTGTAAGCCTTGATAGCTCAGTAGGGAACACGCTGGTCTTCAATTTTGGCGACGCGGGTTCGAACCCGGTCTCCGACACAATCTTTTTTTTTATTTTGGTACTTTTTTTACAATTATGACATCAAAGCGTAACACATTCTATTAGATAAATGTCCTAAGGTTAGTTACAGAAAAAAGCTTTTTTTGGTGCAAATCTGTGAGACAGTCCCTTTAATCATACATATATGAAAAAGCTCATGATATATCTTCACACATGTAAGTACACCTTGACACCTTGGGTTAGAAACTAGTTCATACAAGTATTAAAGCTGCACTCTCACAGATATACAATTTTTACAACTTTTTTATTTTTTGTCTTGGAAAGAGCAAATTTTTGTGTAAATATCTGCAAACCAATGATATAAGATTGCTGACAAAAACTCAGATCACAGATTTGCATATTTCCGTTCAAAAATTAATGTTTTATGGCTTAAACCATTATAACGGTTTAAGAAAAATGTGTAAAACATTAATTTTTGAACTTAAATATAAAAATCTGCAATTTAATTTTTTGTCAGCAGTCCTGTATGGTTTCTATGGATTTTCACAAAAATTGGCTCGTTCCAAGACAAAAAATAAAAAAAGTTGTCAAAACGTTCAATCTGTGAGAGTGCAGCTTTAAGTTTAAAATTCCATAAAATCATACATTACATCAATATGCAATATACGGAACTCATGTTTATCAGGCCGAAATTTCTCGAAATTCTTAAGTCTCTTATAACAGTATTGAGCTAAACCCACTATTATTGTCTTTCAATATTTTGCGTTTTTTATACTCCTTTGAATGTTTTATTATTTAAGATAGGAATTATCATTACGATTATCACAATAAACCATTTTTCAATTATAAAAAATCTTTATTAGTATGTATTTTGGCTAATTGAAATAAGCAACTTAGGCCTGTCAAGCTGTAAATCCCTGGAAAAGGGAATGTTCAAGGCATCAACAATCAGGCTTCGTCTGTTTTCTGGGTGACAGTCTAACCAATGATGACTATTTTGTTTGCTAGATTCTGTATATAATCATTAGTGCAGGTCGAAGTCAGAGATGACATTGCTATCTAACTGTTCTGAGTCTGCTTTCACTGTTTAAGAGTTTTTACTTGCATGGTATGTCTTGATGTATGGCGTTCCATTTGGGTTAAAATTTGCTTAAGCAGAAAAAAGACTTTCTCTATAATTATATAGAGGAGCACCTCTATAATTTGAGAAGCACCTCTATTTCTGAGACAGAGGTGCACCTCTATTTATTAATTGAATATAGATGTAACCTACATAATAAGACATCTCAATTTGGAGGTGCAGCTCTATTTCATACATAACAACTAATGGAAGGTGACTTTTGAACCAAACAGTATGTGTGTGAAATGGCTATTAAGTCTGCTAGCTCTGTTTTAGATTTATTACTTGCATGACATCACTTTAAAGATTATCTTTAGGGCTGAGTTTACATTGCAATTTTGCAATGCGCATTTACAAACTGCCTGGGGTACATACATGCACAGACAGCCAAATATACATATTATATAATACTGTGTCACTTTGGTTAAATGTATTATACTGTTTTATTCATTTCACCCTTTATTTCTAATGGTCAGTACATAGGTTTTAAAATTGTTTAATGCCTTAAGAAATAGGTATGTTTAACATCAAAGGTTTAATACATTAAAGGAATAAAAATGTAGCATATACCTGGTGTTTTATAAGATACAAAAATCTTGTTTTCATATTTTCAAAGATCTTAAATTTATGACCCTGTCATTAAGATGGTAATGATAAATGTCCTTAAACATTTAATCAATCATGCTCCAATATAGTTCACATAAGTCATACATATTAAAAAATCTGAAAATAACCGCCAATTGATATGTATCACTAAGTGAAATACATGTACATTTACTTGCTCAGAATACTTTGTTAAGATATTAAACAATACTGTATAATTAAGTTCATATATATATAAAAAAAAAAAAAAATACATGACTTATTTCAATAAAAATCAATGACTAAGTTATGATAATGAAATTTTTACTTAAAAAGAAGAGTTTACCTGTCGAAGAGCTATCAACACTGTTAATTCACCAAAATATATCCATTTCAATCCAAATTAAAGAATATAAACACTTATTACAGTTGTCAACAAGTTCACATCTAAACAAAATTGCCTCAATCAGATAAGTTGACTGTCTGTTTATGTTCGCTATCCCTACATGAAGCATACAAGTTTAGCCAAGGGGCCTGTAGTTAACTTTATGATGCAGTATTTGAGGTAAAGGTTGTAGTGTAAATAAATTTGCTGGTGAAAAGAGCGCTAATTTGTGAAACTTAAGACAATTTGATCTTAAAGTGTTACCAATTTACTTTGAATTGAGTGAAGAAAAAGACAAATTGAAGGTGAATATTTATAACTCATCATTGACATTAGTATTAAAATATGTTTATATTTCATCAAATACAATAGTATTATAATATGTTTTGGCTAAAAAGGACCCTAAGAAACAAAATTACAATTTCCAAACCCCTTCTTATCTTTAAAAGTAATTTGATACATAAGTTATGTCTTTGCACTGAAAAAGCACTGCTGTTAAGTGTTACCTAGTGAAAATTATTTAAAAAGAATATCCTTGTTAACACATGTATTAAATAACTTGTTAAATTTACTAAATATTTCTTCCTTGTTTTCAACAATAGCATTTAAAATATTTTCTAACAAACCCCTATCATTTTACAATCTGCCTTTATATATAGGTGCAGGATTCGTTAACAGTGATTTATCAACTTCATACCAAGGCAAACATTGCCTGACAAATACAGCATACTTTATTACCTGGATTACTGTGTAAGTAAATAGCCCTATATTTAGAAAATATTTGATTATTATACCTTATATGTATATTTCCCATTCATTTTTTATAAGCTAAACAAGAGCATTTATATTTATACTAAAACAAAGGGGATATCAAAAATATAATAAAGCAATATGCTTCAAAGGATTGTTATTATCTTAGAAAATCTGCAGTTTAATAAATTGACAATTAAAAATTGTTTTATTAATTAATTTTGCAATAAAGTGAAACAGAAAATAGAAATATTTTAAGAGATTAATCACCTTCTCTGTCATCGTGGAGACCTTCATACAACTCGTACCATTAAAATGCTCCATACAGTGATTTAGAATGAATGAAGAGTTATGATTGGAGTATAACAAGATGGGTCAGTCATGGGTTACTGACCATGCCTTTTTGGTGGGAATTTAAGTAATAACTATGACAACACATGAAACTTCTTTGTCATAGTAACAATTTTGTAAGGCTTCAGAAGGCTTCAGGGCAATATTGTTCCTACACATGCACTTAGTGGCTCCAGGTTAACCTTGAAGATATGTAAGGACAGTAAAACAACGTTCATCTTCACCGTATATAGATGTTAGGGCAGTTTTAACACAATAAAACAACGCTCTAGCCTTGTTGATATTCACCCTATTGCAAAGGGCAATCACCTTTCCACACAAGGCAGAATTTATGGCATTATTTTCACAACATGGTCAGGTAGTGTTACAGATTATATTGTTTTACTGTCAATACAATAAAGCTTTACTACGTATTTACTAAAAGTTGCTATCACACAATAACAGCTCTGTACAGTGGTGGCTCCCTGAGCGTCACTAGGGAACTATTGAAGACATCATTTTTGACCAAGTATAATTTGGTCACACTTATTGTACAATTAATTAAAGCTTAAACTAAACCTAAAACTTTATCAGAGCAGCTTTTTTTCAAATATTTACACATGGAAATAAGCATATTTGTCACATATTTACAGTCCTACCTATTGACATTTCAATTAATACATTTATGCATCTTTTATGCAGTGAAAAAAGTGTTTTAAAAAATGCACTCAAATTTTAAACTGTCTTAGACGGTTTCATCAGAAGTATTCATGTTGGTCGAGTCCTTATATACTTAACAGAGAAGCGACCAATAACTTATCTGAAAGAATGCCCATCAAAAAATACTCTTCTCTATTTTAAAAAGTGGTGTCAATCTAATCTAAGATTACATATCCTACTTTAAATGTAGTTTTTTTTATAACAGAAAACAGGTAAAGAGAAATGGTTGTCCAGTTAACGCAGTGGTTAGCACACTGTCTTACCACCTTCGCAACATGTCTTCAATTGGTTTGTGGTCACCAAACCAGATGAGTGGGTTTTCTCTGGTTACTTCAGTTTCCCCCATAACACAAGACCACACTCTCGCATAAAATGATGCCAAAGAGAAAGATTAATATAAAAAATGTTGTAATAATTTGTTTCACAACCGTTGAAAAATAAGTTTAATCTAACAGAAGACCACAAACCTCCGTAATATGTAGGACAGGCACACTTCCAGTTCAGTCCATTGTTCACGATCTGGCAGTTGCCACCATTTTGACAGGAAATAACATCACACTTGGGCGTGTCACATGTGCGCCCCTCATACCCTTCTGAACACTCGCACGTGTAGTTCCCAACTGTGTTGTTACATGTCCCGCCATTTTTACAGTACATCGCTGGGTCGGCACATTCATCTACGTCTTCCCCACAGTATACTCCTGTAAATAGTAAAATGATGAAATTAGTCTGCTAATATCTTCTTTATTTATAACTAAGAATATCTATTGATCATGATGCTGTAGTGTCAGCCGTAAAGGGACGCGATTGTGGTATGGACTGCTGGTCAAAACATATGAGGTTCAAACCCCTGTTCGGGCATACACTCTTTCTTTCACTTTAATACATAATGGTGATTTAGTATCATCACATGTTAGAATAGTATGTTTGAACAGCAACAGTTGAATTGAATAGAAGAAATATATGTCTAGTCTTCATAAATTCAAACTCATTGCATATATTTTGTTTCGAATAAACCTTCATATTTTCACCCTCAATAAAAAAAAAAATCCATAGTTATGTGCCTGACCTCTGAAGCCTGTGTTAATACAGTCGCAGTTGAAGCCCGGGGCGTTGCCTAACGTGGTGCACTGACCAGAGTTCTCACAGGGCTGGAGGCGCATACACTGGTCCACACTGGACTGGCAAACATCGCCAGTGAAATCTGCAGAATAAGAAAAGGCAGACATAAGCTAGCTGTCTTTCATTTGTTGATGAAATATTCACAGTTTATTGATCATGTTCTTAAACATTTAATTGAAGCTGTCATAAACTGGTCAAGTTTCGGCTTGCACTGACCAAAAACAAGGACTGGCTAATAAACTTATTTCAGCAAGAATCGAGTTCCCTAGAACGAACAAGAAAAAAATGCTGTTGGCAAACAAGGGACATAACTCGGCAACAATAAAAGACAGAGTTATTGGCCTAGATGTCCTTATTTCCTCTTAAAAACATGCATACCAAGTTTATCTTGAATATCTAGATTAGTTTAAGAGTTGTGACCAAGGTTAAAGAGTTTGCAATCTGCTAACATGGACAACATGGCTTTGACTAAATGTACCTTGGAACCAGACGATCTTAAAAGTCCAAATACAATGATGCATGGTATCCCACACTTGTTTCCTTTACAACGATATATACAGTTGAACACCGTTAATCCGAAATCGTAGGGACCAAAAAAAATATTTGGGAATAGCATTTTTTTCGGATTAACAATTTTCAGAGAATGAAAACATTTTTGAATTATAGATGACGTGAAATACGAAGTCTTGAAAATTGAAATGTCGGTTACACGTTACCAACACATTTTGCGACAAAACCAGGTTTTTAATGATTGACAGAAGAACTTCAGCCTGTGTCTGTTTTTATATTTTTAGTAACAGTGACCTTGACCCTAGGGACCCCAAATGCAATCCATTGAAAGGTATCCATAAACTCTTCCTTCATACCAAGTTGTGTCAGGATATGTCAACCCTAACAAAAGTTATTCAGTTTCAACCATTCTTCTATTTTTAGTAACAGTGACCTTGACCTTGAATCTAGGGACCCCAAACGCAATCCCATGAAAGGTATTCATAAACTCTTCCTTTATACCTAGTTTGGTCAAGATATGTAGACCCTGTCTAAAATTATTCAGTTTCAACTGTTTTTCTATTTTAAGTAACAGTGACCTTGACCTTGAATCTAGGGACCCCAAAACGCAATCCCATGAAAGTGTCCATAAACTCTTCCTATAGACCAAGTTTGGTCAAGATATGTCAACCCTTACTAAAGATATTCAGTTTCAACCATTTTTCTATTTTTAGTAACAGTGACCTTGACCCTAGGGACCCCAAATGCAATCCCATGAAAGGTTTCCATAAACTCTTCCTATAGACCAAGTTTGGTCAAGATATGTCAACCCTAACTAAAGTATTTCAGTTTCAACTGTTTTCTATTTTTAGTAACAGTGACATTGACCTTGACCCTAGGGACCCCAAACACAGTCCCATGAAAGGTATCTATAAACTCTTCCTGTACACCAAGTTTAATTAAGATATATTACCCTTAACTAAAGTTATTTAGTTTCAACAGTTTTTCTATTTTTAGTAACAGTGACCTTGACCTTGAACCTAGGGACCCCAATCACAATCCCATGAAAGGTCTCCATAAACTCTTCTAATAAACCAAGTTTGGTCAAGATATGTCTACCCTTACTAAAGTTATTCAATTTCAACCGTTTTTCTTTTTTTAGTATCAGTGACCTTGACCTTGACCCTAGGGACCCCAAACGCAATCCCATGAAAGGTCTCATAAACTCTTCCTATAGACAAAGTTTGGGCAAGATATGTCAACCCTTACTAAAGTTATTCAGTTTTAACTGTTTTTCTTTTTTTAGTAACAGTCACCTTGACCTTGACCCTAGGGACCCCAAACGCAATCCCATGAAAGGTCTCCATAAACTCTTCCTATAGACCAACTTTAGTCAAGATATGTCATCCTAAACTAAAGTTATTCAGTTTCAACCGTTTTTCTATTTTTAGTAACAGTGACCTTGACCTTGACCCTAGGGACCCCAAACGCAATCCCATGAAAGGTCTCCATAAACTCTTCCTATAGACCAAGTTTGGTCAAGATATGTCAACCCTTACGTAAGTTATTCAGTTTCATAGGTGAGTTTGACGCCGCCCGGCTGACCGCTCGCCCGCCCGAACAACAACGTTCCCCATTCTAATAACCAGGTTTCACTATGTGAAAACCTGGTTAAAAATCAGTTAAACAAAGAAGGAGTAAAATCGGGACTGAAAATTATTTCGACAACTATAACTAGCAAAATAGATTCAGATAAAACTTGTAGGTTTGAATAACTTCATTAATTGTATGCTTCATAAATACATAGTGAAACAAATAAAGGGATTTAAGTATAAACAAGACAGCTGTTGAGTGAACACTAGCACTTGTCTGCCCTTGTTTTTTAATCAAAAAATTCCACATAATTCAAAAATCATTATTGCAAGAGTCATGGGCCTTGCTTTACATGTGCTTATTGTCTTTGACAACATGTCTACCAAGTTTCATTAAATATCTTGAGCGTATTTTTAGTTATGGCTGTTTAAGTTTTTGCATGACGACGACAACACCAAGGTCATCACAATAGCTCGACCTTTCTCTTCACCAAACTGACGAGAGAAAAATCATTATAATAGTTTTGGATCAAAGTGGAATAATCACATTGAATTTCTGGCTACTCACATTGTGTGCAATTACAAGCTTTGTGGTTGATGCCATCCACACAAGTTCCTCCGGCCCGACAGAAATCCATCGGACAATCATTGACATTTTCCGTGCAGTTCCGGCCTCCGTAACCTGGCAACAGATAGAAATAAGAAATGTTTTTGAGTACAAAAAGATTAAATTCATAACGTGGCAGACAAGAATATATATATTCACTCGAAAGTTGTCAACACTGTCTGGCAGTGTGGGCTGTTACATAACCTTGAATAGTGACGAGGGAATGCGCGCATTCATTCAACAGAATGCAGCAACAAATGCACCAAAAACAAATCAACTGATTACATTTTTAGTGCTCTGAGCTGAAGGCATATCCATGCTACATGTATACAGCTGTTTTAGTTAATTTTGATAAAATCATTCACATTGAACAAAAAAATATTCATAAAAAAAGAATAAATTTAAAACTTGTAAATTAAGATAAAAATTAATTATGTAATACATCTTGATAGCAATCGAATCCTAGACATTAATATAACTCTTATCTCCACATCTGTTCAACTACTGCACATGGTGCAATAACTTTATCAAAACTTAGTGTGGTTAAATTTTATCACCTACCACTACATGTATTTACATGATTATTGAGCTAACTTTCTTAAGTGATAATATTACGGCTTACACAGTATGATAAAGTTAGAGTGACTGATTAATAATATAATTTGTCATGACTAACTCGACCAAATAAATTTTCTGTCATGTATTAATACATGACTATTGTATTCTCTGTGTGACTGTTTTCCTTCCAAACATGACAATCGCATGGTATAAAATCCTGGTATGAAGTTAATTCCCATATAAAAAATCTAGATCTCCACAAAACCTTATTTACCTAAGGGGCAGTCACACTTGGTACATTCAATGTGGTGTCAGTAAGGTACAGATTTATAACCCTCAACCTCCTTCTGTCTCTACATCACCCCTGGGGCAGGCTCACTGATACATTCCCTGTGAGGTCAGTGAGGTGCAGCACTCCAACCCTCACTCTCTTCCCCCCTCAACATCACCCCTGGCCAGGCTCACTGATACATTCCTTGTGAGGTCAGTGAGGTGCAGCACTTCAACACCAACTCTCTTCCCCCCGCAACATCACCCCTGGGGCAGGCACAATGCGGTAGGTTTCCTGTAATGTGAGAGAGGTGCGACAACCCATCTCATCTAACACCAACCTACCCCACCCTTCTCTCTCCTCCCCTCTACATTATCTGTGGGGCACGCACACTGGTAGGTTCCCTGTGATGTGAGGGAGATGCGAAACACCATCCCATCTAACCCCAGCTCTACCGTCCTCCCCCCTCCTCTACATTACCTGTGGGGCACGCACACTTGGTAAGGTTTCCTGCGACATGAGAGAGGTGCAAAACACCATCATATCTAACCCCAACTCCAACCCCATCCCCCACCAACCCCATTAGACATAACCTGTGGGGCAGACACACTGGTAGGTTCTCTGTCATGTAACGGAGGTGCAAAACACCATACCATCTATCCCCAACTCCACCCCCTCCATCCCCGGTCGACATAACCTGTGGGGCAGGCACACTGGTAGGTTTCCTGTGATGTAATGGAGGAGCAGAACACCATACCATCTAACCCCAACACCATGCCTTCCCTCCATTCTACATTACCTGTGGGGCAGTCACACTGGTAGATTCCCTGTGATGTGAGTGAGGAACAGGTTCCCCCATTAACACAAGGCAGGTTCGCGCAGTAGTCAGTTGTCACCTCACACAGATCTCCACTGTAACCGGTCGGGCATAAGCATAGAAAGCCTCCACTAGTCACATCACTGCAAGTGCCTCTTACACATGGGGCAGCAGAACAATTATCACCAGCCTGGAGTCAAGGAGGGAAATTGTAAACCTATGTTTCATTACTGTAAATATTTTGAGATATTTTATAAAACAATCTAACCCCTTTGGCTCAAACTCGTTTTTCTTGAATTCCTTGTTGGCTCTAACCGGATGTAAAGGACTGATTTCTATATAATGAAGGAAAGCATTCCTGCTTGGCTCAAATTTTCTGAGGCTTTAGGTATTTTAAACAGTCCATGGAAGTTTGAGCCAATGAGGTTTGACTGTACATACATTTTTTTATTATTAGTTTATATGAATGACAAACAGAGTTATGTCTTATAGATTATGTTATAAATAGGCAGTTTTGGATATTATGTGACATAAATATTACAGAAAAGAAACTTAATTTATCAGGGCTGTCAGATTGACCTGGCTGCTGAAGGGCTGAAACCGGAAATCAAATGGGAATCAAAGGGGATGAAGCACCTTGCCCCAGAAGCAAAACTGGCTGTTTACAAGCCCTTGTGAGGGCTCTGACCTGACTTCAAATTTGAACCAATACTAACAACAAATACAGTTACAACCAAAAGCAACCAGTTAAATCTTTTTTAAATATATATATTTTTCAGTCCGTTAGATCCGCGGATAAATCACATCCTTGTTTAACGTGAAAGTACTCATGACCTTCATATTAACATGTCACGCCATTTTGTTTTCAGTCAAAAGAAACTATGATGTGATACTTGCTACTAAGACAAAGTATTTACTATTTCTGCTTGTCGCCATTCTTATACATATAATAGAAGTTAACTGTAGATCAAGAAACAATTCAAACATTTGGTAAAGCATGGATTAGTGTTTGTAGAATTGCTGGTTTATGATAATTATGAACGGAATATGGCCGATGTGTTTTTTTAAACGTGACTCACCTGTATAGAACAGTTGTTTCCGGTAAATCCCGTGCCTGTACAATCACACGAGAATGTCCCGATAGCATTCACACACTGGCCGCCATTTTCACACACTGTGCCGTTAGCACACTCGTCTATGTCTGTCCCACACCTAATAGGGGAGATAACCCAGAATATTGACACAAACAAACAACACAATGACACAAGAAAGACACTGTTAAATCCTGCAGCCATCGAGGGAGTCACGAGGAGTACACTTTCACTATTTCACCATTATTGTCCTATGTGTTTTGATATTTCTATCCCCACATTCATGTAAAACAAGAAACTGGTCATGTACAGCAGTAAGCTTTTGGAATATTTTCTTTAAGCATCATAGCATTCAAATTGAAGCGTTATTCCAACTCTTCAGTGTTTTCAAGGAGGTAAATATCAGTATACTTGACATACGAACTAGTATTTAAACGTTTTTAAATTTCAATGCCAACATGTCAAGTGTTTCAAAACAATTTCCTTTCCTATATCATCAAATAAAATATCTAGTATGCTATTATTATTAACTTCAAATGCCACATTATAATTCACACAGTTCTCACTTATACTAAAGAAGATGTATAGACTTTTGTTCTTTTACCACTGAAAGAAAAACACTATTTGTCTTCCTGATGTTGTGAAATATCATCCTGTTCTTTATATTATTTAACATTCACTGTCTTTATTCACGTATTATCTGATGATTAAGTGCCGTCCACAAGTTATAAACTATACCGATCTCAACCTTTTATCCAAATATAAAGTGTAAGATGTACGACCAGGTACTATACAGTCCTATATACACATTACCCTTCATTTAAATGACCTTAAAAGATCACTGGTTCACATTCAGTTTTGCATTTCAACGGTGAAAATGAGTGTTCCATTTACCATCAGAAAACTCGTCAGGCTGTTTATGCAATTAACATGTCATATGAATCATGGCAAACTTGAAAGATGAAAGGGCGTTTTATTTGCTCTTTGCATATCATGCATAATTCAAATACAGGTGTCATTATCAGTAAAAAATTCACTTTCTGATCAGCTAAGCTTTTGTTCCTCTACATTTTACTGGTTGAAATCTTTTTATTCAAGTGTATTGAATAGATGGCAGTGTAATGAAAGAATATATCAAAAACACCATTTATCAATTCCTTGAATCAGAATCATTTTCTTACGCATAAATATTAATTTTAACCTTATTAATCTTTTATCCAAAAGTGTTTGCAATGTATGTATATTCAATGTTTTAAAGCAACTCGCTCATGGTTTGTAAAATGCACTTTTTCTGAATTACGAAATAAAGTGTGGCAAATCATAAGGAGTGTTAAAACAAAAATACCAAAAGCTGGAACCCTTATGCGAATGTTGATATTTGCTCAAATATCGTCTTTGATGACCACAATTTTCATTAGAGTTAAGCGTTCAGCGATTGAAAATTAATTACAGCTGTGCACAGGTGTTGCATGATTGGTTGATTGACATTATCACGTGATGTTATCAATGTATCCTTAACAGGTCAACATATCCATCCCTTTTGTTAAAGTCTCGGTGGCTGTTTTCTAATTTTAACATGACTTTACCAACGTGGGTTGAAACCCCACTAAAACCAAAATACTTTTTTATCCTATAACTGTATTTTTTTTGCAATTTCAATATCATAGAGTAAAAATAATGATAAAATAAGTGTTTTCAGATGCATTACCAAAAAAACTAATTTTTGGTCCAAACACATGAGCGAGTCACTTTAAGAACATATTTCAATTTCTTCCCTTGCATTGCCCTTCATAATCATGAAGAGTTTTCTAATTTACTGTCTGCTCAAAATTTTCATAAAAATAGTTAGACAAAATAGTTCTAGACTTTTTTCAAGCAAAAACATTACCGAGGTTAAAATCCTTAAAACTAAAGTTCAAATCGCCTTTTAAAAAGAAAACTAGTGAAACAGTTTCTTAAACCACACAATACACTTTTAACTGCAAAGAAGAAATTCCAAGAACTCTCTTTTTAAGCCACATGTATGTTGATCAATAGTTAATTAAGTCAGCACAAAAATCTAACAACCAGCTGACACTTTTCTTATTGAAGAGCTTAGAGCAAGACAAAAATAACTCCTTGATTTTTATGGAGATAAGTCAGTCTAGCATAGAGTCCAAGACATGAATAACTCCTTTTATGTATTTTCAGATTTATATCAGGCCAATGCGGGGTCCGAATAGATTCACTGACTGAGTTGTGTGTAACCTGATCCATACTAAGGCCGGATATTTTTAACCATGATATTAAATTATTATAAAAAAATTCTTAGTATGAATATTCATATGAAAAGTAAAGTAATGATGTAAGAATCTGTTGTTGTTTCTGAATATCAGTTTTCAAGTGAAATCCTTACTAAAGAAATATTTTTTAAAAATGGCAGGTCACCTTGAGCTTAAAAACTTAACGAATTTGTATCCTGTTACCGATGTTTTTGGTTTGCCAATATGCAAAATTATTTCACCTTGTAAGCCATTCATAAATGACAGGAAGAATAAGTAATCAATTCATCACAATAAAGGATCATTTGTTTGTACTTGGTGACATACGTTTATACAAGGATTAAATGAATTATGATACTGAATGAATCATCTAAGGTAGATCTATGGGTTTAAATGTGGTTTTGAAAAAGAGCTAAAACTGGCTTTCTTAATCATATTTTGTGATATCTTAGAACACATTGTATGATGATAAATACTTTTTCTTCCAAAAAACTAATTGAGAGAGTAAAGTTATGATTCTCAAGAGTTTAAACTTTATTTCTTGTACAAGGATTGTGAATAAAGTTATATTATCTTATACAAGTCACTCTCATTGACACGATGTTGCATGAGAATGTGGTCTTGTATAATGGGGGGTAACTCGGTGTACATGGAAAAAACAACACTGTCTGGTGTCTCGATGACCACCAATCAAACTCACACACGCCAAGACCAGGCAGTAAAACGTGTGTCGCCTTTGTGAGAAGCAGGAGCGCTAACTGTACAGCCTGTGATAATCAACGATAGCCACTGAAGTTGTTCAGCATCAACAAAATATTGGTTATATCTAAAACTATAATGATTGTGCATTAATTGAATACTCACATGTCGCCATGGTATCCCGGGTAACAGAGACATTCAGCACGGTCCAGATGGTTAACACACTTGCCATGTACACAGTTATGGTTTACACAGTGGTCTACATGATTCTGGCACCAGCGTCCCTCGAAACCAGTGGAGCAGTTACATGAGTATGTGTAGTAGTCGGGAACACACTGGGTGGCTCCTGGACATGAGTCTTCATCACAACCATCCTGGTAACGGCAACCATCAGTGATTCCCATCTTACTCTGGAGTTTAAATTTCTGAACGCTTGTGTTGTTAATGAACAGTTCGTCCCTAAAGAATGGAAGAAGGATGCCCTGCATACGGACCTCCCGCAGACAGCCCTGGTAGGACTGCGCCCCAAGGTGTAACCTGTTCCCAGAGTTACGCAGCATGGCGTCCAGAGTGGCACCCGTTGAAGGTCGTGACCTGGTAACGTTGGTAACAGTCATGTGATCAGTATCCGTGACTATCATGGTCACCTGACTGGTATCCTCATTGATCTTCGCATGGTACCATTTTGCATTGTTAAAAGACATTTCCGATTTCAACATCACCGTATTTGAAGTTGAGACTTTATATTCAACAGTCAACTTTTCTCCAATAATTTCAACAAAAAAATGATTGTCAGAGCTTCCTTGTAGCTTCAGAATGATGCCGTTTCTGGCGTAGGTTCGGAACTGGAAGTCTATGGTTTTCACTTGGATACTGTTTTGCAAGGTGTTAGTGTATGTCGTCTCACTCTGACCTCCCTCAAAGAAGGCTGTGCTGATGCCTGCAACAATAACATACATTGAAGTGAGTTAAGTGATAAAGCAAACACTGAAGTTAGTTCAATGAAAAAGATATTTATAGATAATTCAAATTGAAACAAGAGATGATTAATCCTTAATCGTACCCAAGAGACAATCAGTGTGTACTTGGCAAAGCATTTATACCGGCAAAAATTCTTGGTAAAGATTTTATAGCTACAAACATTTTCAGCAAGTTTGGTGAAGGTCAGATGAGAATTGTTCAAGTTAGAGAGTAGACAAAGCTTAAATGGCAAGGGCAGTAATCCTGAAGTGCTTCGGGGCATTTGGCTGATTATCATACTTGACCGATTTATTTTACCAACAAATATTTTCAGCAAGTTTGGTGAAGATCAGATGATAACTGTTCAAATTAGACAGTGGACAAAGCAAAAATGGCAAATTTTGACCAATTCAAGGGCCATAATCCTGAAGAGCCTGGCTGGTTATAGAACTTTGCCAAGAATATATACCAACAAACATTTATAGTTGCAAGTTTGGTGAAATTCGGATAAAAACTGTTCAAGTTTCAGAGTAGACAAAGCTAAAATGGCCAATTTTGATAAATTCAGGGGGCCATAACTCTGGAGTGCCTAAAGCGATTAGGCTGGTTATCGAACTTGACCTAGATATTTCACCAACAAACACTTTCATGACGTTTGGTGGAAATTGGATGAGAAATGATCAAGTTAGAGAGCGGACAAAGCTAAAATGGCCAATTTTGACAAATTCAGGGGGCCATAACTCTGGAGTGCCTAAAGCGATTTGGCTGGTTATTGAACTTGACCGAGATATTTCACCAACAAACACTTTCATGACGTTTGGTGGAAATTGGATGAGAAATGATCAAGTTAGAGAGCGGACAAAGCTAAAATGGCCAATTTTGACAAATTCAGGGGGCCATAACTCTGGAGTGCCTAAAGCGATTTGGCTGGTTATCGAACTTGACCTAGATATTTCACCAACAAACACTTTCATGAAGTTTGGTGGAAATTGGATGAGAAATGTTCAAGTTAGAGAGCGGACAACATTGTGCAAGGTTTGAAAAAACTGTTTCAGCTGTATGTTTTTTACTTAAATATAATATCATATCTTAAAATATTTCACCATTGAAAGTTATCAATGATGCTGTAAACTTCTTCCGTTATACAAAAATCTCTGGAGGTTGCCACAACTTAGTCATATTTTTAACTGCCATCAGTTTGTCCAGAGTTTTCGCGATATATTTCAAATAATTCCTGTTGTTATTTCCCCCCAGACTTACATTCGAATCCGTCGTCCAGGCTCTGACATTGCGAGTTGTCCGGACATTTTCCCGTCACACAGAAGTCCAGCTCTGAACAATTCTTGCCACGATATCCAAACACACACTCACAACTGAAACATAACCAACACATGTGGTCAGTTGTCAATTAAAACTGCTAATTGCAAATTAAACAATGTACATGTAAATATAAATGTACAAGGGAAGTACATTAAAGCTCTTTTATGCCTGTTTAAAACAATAAGTTTCACAATTTACAGAATTTAATTCTTATCATGAAAAATAATGATGATAACCGTGCTTGAAAAAGTTTCACATCTTCCCTGTAAATCAAGTATAATTGTTTGTTTCAGTGTATGATCGTAATATATTTAATCTTAACTTAATCTTACAAAAAAACAATTTTTCATGTGACTAAAATTTGAATTAACAACTATAATTACACTTATTTTAGAAAAACATCAATTTTAATGCGCACGTATTATCATTTTTGAATTGATGTCATTAAATTTGTGTCCCAGCCTTGTGTGCACTGACATTTGATTTGGAACCAAGAGCGGGCTTAAATTTCAAAGCGGTGAAAAATACCAATTTGATATTTTCACTATTGGAAACAATGAAATATCAATATTATTTCACTGAATAATCTCTATAAACCACCGAAAAGAACTCTATAAACCTCCGAAAAGAATATTATAAGACATGAAATGAAAATTTCATTAGGAAACTGGTAGTGAATAGAAAATGGCTAAGGAACAGGTAAACCTCATAATACATGTATGAACAATAAATAACAATGTCTCAAAATATCATGGTGAAAGTAAATTGTCAATGATCTATATCTGGGGCTTATTTCTCCAAAAAAATCAAAAAGTAACAGGTTAAAAAAAAAAAATCCCAATATCATTTGTTTACCAAGTTTTGTTTCAATTATTCCTCTTAAAAAGTATCGGCACTCTTTGTATGGAGACAATCATGAGGTATCAGTATGTCAAACCTAAAAAAAATGGTAGGATTTGCTTAATCCCATTATTAATTGGATTAGCTGCTACAAAAAGTTTGAATATTCATAATGCATTTGTGTCAAAGTGCCTCAACAGTACCTGTAATCATTGAAGAACTTGTCTGTGCAGGTTCCATTGTTCTGGCAGGGGGAGGTGAGCATGCAGATTGGGTCTGTCTGCTCCCCCTTGGTGAGTTGTCCCCCTTCCGCCATGATGAGTTGGGTGAGAGGGGAGAGGGAAGGGTCAGAAAGGTTGTAGAACAAGAGGGACATATCCCCCAGCTGGACGTCCTGTATCGTGCCCTTGTAGTTCACTACTTGGGAGAAGTTATTGATATCCATGACAGATGTTGTGGTCTGTCTTCTCCTCCTACCAGTGGTTATTGTATCCGGCAGTTTGCCTCCAAACAGAAGATTTTCTCCCTGAAAGTCACAATAATCGACACCAACTGATTGCTGAACAATGCCGTCAACAGAAAAATTAAACTGTCCTGAGTTTCTGACCAAACGAACAAGGTGCTGCTCTCCATCTGCGTAACGATTCTCAATGGTTTGAACATAATGCTCAGCACTACACACTTTAATACGAACACTTAGGTTACCATTGTCCACTTCCAGAGTCACAAATGTGTCCGCATCATTTCCATTATATTTTCCAAAGAATAATATCAATCCGCGGGTTTGTCGCGTTCGTACAAAGAACGACATATTAAAGATATTTGAGATATTATTCTTGACATCAGGAGGAAGGGTAAAGTTGGAGTAACTGTCACGGTTGTTGTTGAACTGGAATGTCGCTGCTGGATAATCTGAAAACATACATCATCCATCTTGTTAGTCTATTTCAGTCTATTTCAAATGTTGACTGAAGATTTTATGTCAATTGAAAGCCTAACCATATTTAGGGAGATATTCCGCCACACTAAAACTTATCACCCTAATGCTTTTATCTCTTTTGTAGCTAAATATATCATTTATAGTACAAACTTTATTGTTATATGTCATATAAATGGGACATTAGCTGTTTCCCAAGCTTTCTCATTTTTGAAAGTACAGTGCTGAAAGAGTAAAAAAAATAACATAGATATTTTTTTACAATCCATGAACTAGTGATGTTCCGATGATCGATTATAATCGAAAATCGATTGGTTGGGCCTGAAATCGGCGACAATCGATTGTATTTGGTTATAATCGATCATCAAAAAAAAAAATGAAAAAAAATATAAGTAAGTGTTCAGATGTTATCTTTAACAAAATGGCAGATGAAAGCCACAATGAGCAAGTAAAAATGAACTATTTTTTATATAACACTTAATTACTTCAATCGTAGACATAACTTATATGCATATAATGATTAAGAGTTTAATAATGTGCATGACTAAAACTTCACTTTAGGTTTTATCTAGTATTTTAAAAAAACGATTGTACTATCGATAATCGGTTACTTGAGTGGAACCGATTATCGATTGTAAAATTGGAACCGATTCCCAACACTACCATGAAGAAGGGTGACATTAAGGACAAAAGGGTAAGGTGCAGTTGCAAAAAGGTAATTATTGGCCCATGAAAGAAGAGTAATGCATTGAATTTCAAAATACTCTTTACTGTGTAATGTGCACCAAACCATTAACAGTAAAACTGCAATAACTCAAGGATGCCGGGGCCCGACCTAAAATCTAGAGTTATCCAATGTTTCAAGCTACCCCGAGTTTCCATTTATATTCACTTTAAAATTCTTAACTTTTCATTCATCATTAATCTTTAAAAAGCAAAACTACTTCAGTAACTTAGTAATATTTTGTATTATTACGAAATATATTTTTATTTTTCAACATTGTTTACTTGACATAGGCACCGTTATGTATTGCATTTTAGAAAGTCAAAGGCTGTCGTATACTAAATGTAAAAATGTGAAAGAAAAACAAAACATTGAATGAATAGCAAGGTTGTTTTTCTTAAAAAAACAACATATTTTCTAAATAAGCATCCTTGGAATATGAAATGGCATAATATGGCAAATGATTTACGTTTTTCAAAATCAAGGATGGTTGATAGTCTTGAAGAACTCATTTACCCCTTCATATTGCATTTTAGAATTATTTTAAGGGACTCAGATGTTTGACCATTATGATATTCATGTTAATTACTCATTTACATGTCGCACAATTAAATTCTCATCATAACCTTCGCACCACTTTCTTCTCAATAAACCTTGGTCATGCGTAATGGTGATTACAGCTTTTATAATGATTTAACCTTCCTTTCATCTGTCATTGCAATTTTTACACTTTGTGAAAATTTTAACACCTGCCAATTTTTGTTTATTTTGGAACAGGCTTTCGGAGGAAAATGTGTGAAATTATAATCCTGAAGCAATCATAAGATTTAGGGCATAGTTTGTGTATTTGGTAGCGGCAATGGTGCTCGGGTTTTCACCTAATTTAGGTTTGGATCTATAATCAGAATATTTTCAAAGAAAATAGATGAAATAAAAGTCAGAACCTCGACCGATCCAGAGTTCTCGAGAAATTCTTGCTCGAGGAATTTAAGTTTTACTGTACATTCATTTTAGTAAATATGTATGTATCTTTAACTTAAAGAACAATAAACTAAATTCATATTTGAACACAACTTTTAACAAGACAAAATATCTGTTCTTGTTGGGAATGATTCTTAAGTGTAGAATTAACAATAAAAAGAAAAGCAAATATTTCGTCACCTGTGTTACAAGTGTTGCCGAGGTAGGGTCGCCTGCAGTCACAGCGGAACTTGTTCCACAAATCAACACAGGCACCATGTCCATTACAAGTGTCAGGGAAACACTGCTCTGTGCGCACACACACCTCCGTCAAGTTGGTGAAGTTTGTATGATCTGTTACAACACTAAGGGCCAGCTCAGTGACGTTAATCCTGATATCCTGCATGCAGCCAACAAACTGAGATCTTGCCACCGTTGTTTGGTTGCTGGAAATTCCTTGCAGTGAGCCAAAATAGCCCATGTTTAGGTTTCGTGGATAGCTGACCATTGTGGAGATAGTGCACTGAGGATTTAAGTCCCCACAGACAGGCCCCTGAACAATCATTATGGCTGCCTTTCGGTCAGCAAATGACAGCCTCACAGTATGCCACAGGGCATCATTGAATGTCTTAGCTATGGTCAGATTGTCAAACCCAGTGTCTGACTGGTTGGTCTGGTACTTGAGCCCCAATCTTCCATCAATTAGTTCAGCAGAAACCCAGTAGCCTCGAGTAGATTCGGAACCCCAAGCAAATAATACAGCATTGCGTAAAGTGGTTCTGAACCTAAAGTTTACAAACACGTTTGTCTCTGAATAATCAATAACAGTGGAAATGTATGAACTAATATCAAACGACATTGTTGAAGAAATGTTGCAGTATTTCCCTGTGAAACCAGGAGCACAAAAGCATTCATAATCCTGCAGACCCTGAGCCTCATCAATCAGTCTATTGCTGCATGTTGAGCCCATCTGACACAGGTTATTCTGACAGGCAGTCAACTCAAACGTGCAGTTACGACCCGCATATTCAAGCCCATTGTACATAATGCAGTCACATCTATAGTTAGCAACAAGGTCACGGCACTGGCCGGCATTCTGACATGGCGTGTAGCGCTCACATTCATTGATCTCTGTCTCACAGTGTTTCCCCTCGTAACCAGGGTTACACTGACATGTGTAATTATTCAAGAGATCTTTACAGATGCCATAGTTACACAAATCAGCTGGGACACACTCATCAATGTTGATGGAACAGTTAGGTCCTGGAAGTACAAAAAATTATCTTTTACTACAGAAATGTTTAATGTCAAACTTAAAAGTGCACCAAAGAACATATATATACCTGGGTAGACCTAACTTATGAAGAACAAGGTTGTGAAATATTATCATGCTGAGGTGATAGATGGAAATGTCTGACCCCATACTGTCAAACCAATTATACTTTATAAAACATTTAATTTTTCTCTATAGTACATTTAAAAAAAAAATAACAACAGAATAACAAGTAGATGCCGATGCATGTCCGTCGATCTGCACTTAAACAGGGGCATTACTGAAGAAATGCAGCCTAAGTTATAGCACTTATTACAAATTATTATGCCATTTGTCATACTGAACATGTGTAGAAATTTGTTGCATTATGTTCCTTTTAACAATTTTTTTGCATGACACCCCCAACATTATCATTGATGACAAAAAAATAAAGACTATGACAAAACCTCCATTCTTTGTCTCCAAAAAAACAGACAAAGTATCAAAATGATCAGCAATGACTTCCATACCCTCAGATCCTTTCACACAGTGACAGACGTGGCCAGCGGCATCCTCGTACGAGAAAGTGAGATTCTCAAACCCCTGGAAGCCGATATTGTACAGGCTGGCATTGGACCGCTGGAAACATGGGCTGTTGAAGTGGCATGGGGTGGCTGCACACTCGTCAATATCTATCTCACAGTTCTTGCCTGTGTAACCTTGGTAACAGGAACAGGTGTAGTTCTGAAGTAAAAATGGAAGTATGAGAGTTGGACAATAAATAGAAATCAACCTTTAGAAATATTTTATTTAAATTAGTAGTGACCGGGTATTCAATACAAATTATTTAGCTGCATTTCAACCATCCTGCTATTGAGCTAGCCTTCATAGCCACATTGTCGAGTGTGAAGAGGACTCTGCAGTGCAAGGGGTTGTGGGTTTGATCCTTACAAGATGCACAAAGTGGCACTCTTTTGTGCTTAGTGTAAATAATTGTGCATGGATATGCGATAATTCGTGGTTGTCATGGTTATGTGCGCAGTGATTCAGATTATGTTAATTGTCAAATCGGTATTTAAATAGTTCTAAGGAGAGTGAAGCATTATTTCTTGAAAGGTGCGTGAAAACTGTTTTATGGTGACATCTGAAGCGAGAAATAATTCATTAGCATTTTAAATATTGCCACAAGACAAGATTTCCATGATGCTACAGACGACAGTTTTCAACAAGGGAGGTAATTACAATGTGGCGACCATTAAAAAGGAGTTCCATACGGGCATTTTATCTTCGCCCGTGGGCAAGATAAGAATTTCTAGCATGGTTAAATTATTGGATCTACTTATCAGAGGTGGGAGAAAATATTTTTTTACCTTTTTTTGTTCAATAATAATGACAAGAAGACACAACAATGCTTAATAATAATAAGGCAGGCCTTCCAACACTCTCATACTTTTTTTTACTATAGATTAAATGCTAGGACAGTTAATATACAGTGAAAAGTCATAAATGCTACGTCGGAAGGCAAGATTTTGCTTCGAATAATGACTTAAAACAAAGATAACTTTTCTTTTTCTTTACCATTTAAAATGAAACAAAGGGCAGTCTATGTCGCTTAAAGAGCTCCACCTTCGTTTCATTACCAGAGTCTGCTAAGGTGGTTAGTTGCCTCAAACACTTTAACAAACCTGTTTCTAAAATAAAGTTTCGACAGTGCTCAATCAGGCGGCGGTTTTGGGAAATATTTTGTCAAAGTGTTTTAAGAAACTAAACTCTCAATCAATCTCTGGTAAAAGATCAAAGGTGAGGCTATGTAAGCGGCGTAGACTGTGCTATGTGTCATTTAAAATGGTGAATAAATAGTTAAGTCTTTATTTGAAGGAAAACATTGCCTTCCGACATAGCATTTATGACAAAATTCATCATGGGGTATACACTCACTGCTTGATGCTGTTGAGGAACAATGTCTACTGTTTGCATACCTTGATGCCGTCGATGCAGGAGGAGTTGTGTTGACACGGTTGTCCATTCAGATTACAGTCGTCAATATTGTTCTCACATTGGTCACCATAGAAACCAGTGTCTGTACAGTTACACTCATAGCTGGAATGAAATATAAAACAATCTTTGCTTTTGGAAGACAATATATACATGATTATCACCATAAAGTCAAGGTAAAGACAATAAACGATATTCTCAATTGTTCTTAGTAAAAACAAAACTTATAAATAAATAATAAAATTATATTTCTTTTCCCACAATATTACCTCCATACTTCGAGAGCAGATTTCAATGCTTTCTGTTTTTCATCATGCCACAAAATAATATAATGTACTTATAAGCCTTAATATTTTGTTGGGATAATAGGGCATTTACATGTGAGAATTTTTTTTGTAGTAGGATATTGCACGGAATTCATTCTCAATATTGTTACAGAAATGTCTTAACAAAGGGAAAATTGGAGCATGCTGTAAAAAGGTTCTTCTTTCACCCTGTCATAATTAATTAATTAAGAATTGCCATTTCTGCATAGTGAGTTGTAAAAGATTTTGAAAAGCAGCCTTTTCCCAAAAAATCAATCAATGCTATTAATTCAATCTAAGCGAAGACTTAGTTGCAAAGCGATGTCTTTCTAAAATCTTGAAGTGTGAATTTTGCCAGAGTTTCATAGTTTAAAAATGAAAAATGCTAACCTTTATTAAACTTTAATACAAAACAAAAAACAATGCAAAAAAAAATGCTGCTGGATAAAAAATTCAATTAGGGCCTCTCAAACACATTCAAAACATGAGGTCTGTAATGAGGACCATGCTTTACCTGCTCCCAATCACTCCAGGACTTAAAAACACAGAAATCACCATTTATAGATGTACTTCCTTTCTTAATCAATAACTTTACTATAATGATAGGATAATGCATCTATTTTGCCTAAATAATGAATCTTATTTTTTCATACGGTGCTCTTTTTCTCATTCTATTGAGGATAAATGCAACAAAGTGTTAAGTGACTTTAATAACGAAGTAGATAGACACTTTGTGCTTATCCCCGCCACATTATGTAAATAGCTCTTCTATTTAGATGTTACCAGATCTTCAGTTAGGATGTAGGTATCTCTTAGGGCTATAGATGAGTTGAATCATATTGTACCTTAAGTATGTTGAATGTACCTGATGTACAAATAAGCTTTTTAGTTGATTGAGGCATTGTCAATAATATTACATGTTAAAGCTGCACTCTCACAGATTCACTGTTTTGACAACTGTTTTATTTTTTGTCTTGGCATGAGCCAATTTTTGCATAAATATATGCAAACCAGACTGCTAACAAAAGATCAGATCGCAGTTTTCATATCTATCTTTTCAAAAAGTAATTCAATTCATTAATTTTATTGAAAATTACCAATTTAAAAAATAGACACTTTTCAGTTAGAAACATGTATACACAATTCTCCTTAACAATTAAGAATTGAACATAAGTAAAATTGACATAATTAAGGAATTGAGTTAAGATATTTTATGAATACAAGCCTAAATCTACATTCGTATATTCCATTTTCGACACTTTTGAAAAATCTGACAAGAAATGAACTTGACGTTTGGGCGTACCTGTTGATCCCATCAATACACTGTCCCAAGTTGCACAGGTCATGGTTACAGTCATCGATGTTGATGCTGCAGTCATGCCCCGTTGTCCCGATGATACAGTCGCACGTGAAGTTGAGGTCCATATCGTGACACGTGCCGTTGTAGAAGCAAGGATTAGGCTCGCATTCGTTGATCTCCTCACATCGTGCACCTGGGGAGAAATACATTGTTCTGTCACTTGTATTTCTGCGAAAAATAAACCAGTCAATATTCCAAACTTTAAAAATGTATTTCACATTTACTGAATCAAATCAAATCGGTACAGTTAAGGTCCAATCATGACTAATTACAAGAACTTATGTAATACAGACAAATAAATTCATGTAATACAGTTAATTGCAACTGATGGAATCATGGCACAATAAATTGGCTAATCGTGACCAACACTCACCTGATCATGTTTTTTTTAGTTAAACAAGTGGGAATAACTCCATAATAATTTAAACCAGAGTTATGTGCCTAACTATAATTTTGCATTATGTCACTGGCACAATGTGTACCAAGATTCATTTGAATATCTTGGAACTTTTTCTGAATTATGGCATAGGTTAAGATTTTGCATATAAATGTCAATGAAGCGACACAATAACAATATCCTATCACTACAGCTCGACTTACTTCTTGAAAACACAGACAAGCTAACAACTAAGGTTTAATTTTAAACTAACCTTTGAAGCCATAGGTACAGTTACAGACATAATCGTTGGGTCTACCCCGACATGTTCCGTTATTTTTACAGGCTGGGGGGTTGTCCTTAGCATCTTGAGAAATGAAACAGTGGTTCACCGCGATCTCACATCGCTTGCCTGGAGACAAATAGTAAAAAAATGTAAGCATTTACTTAGTGATTCAATAAAAATATGTTAAATCAAATAAAAAAATTCCACATTCAGTACTTTGAAAGCTAGGTTTTATTTATATTTAGCAATGAGCATAAGCCATACTATCACAATAAGGTGTTGCATGACTGTGTTTCTGGGTCCGGTTTAATAAACACCATGAGGCCTAAAACTGTGAATTTTGTGTTTCAATGAAAATATTGTAAAGACATTCATTAATGACTTTAAGGGTGAACCTGAGCACTATTAAAATTTACGACTAAGATATCTTATTGAAAAGAGGCCCTAGTTAATAAGTTTGGTAAAAAATAAATTGAGCACTATAATGTGGTCAGATTCAAATGTGATAACTAGTCTTTTTGCCTATCGCAATATGGAAGAGTTGCAGTGTGAAACAAAACAAAAACTGATTGCAAACTAATAAGAAATTGGATTCCTGGACAACATCATGACTGTTTACATAGACATCTCACTTGAACCAATCAGCTGAGATCCAGTGTATATCGTATCAACAGGTCATTAAAACAGAAAGATGTAACTGTGAAAACTTAGCTACTTTCCATGTCTTATCTGTTTTTATATGAATCAAACAACACATTATGGTTTGCTATTGAAATATCAGGATATTATGCATTACTTTTTTTCCCCAATTATATTTATCAATAACTTCTTACAATGGTTCCTGCATTGTTAACAGTGGTACAGTGATAATGTAATGTTTAGTTCAACTTCCAACTAACCAGTGTAGTAGGTCCCCATGAGATCACCATTACAGGAGCACTGGAAGTTTCCCAGTCTGTTGCTACAGGTGCCGTTGTATTGACAGATGGGTGGGGTAATCTCACACTCATTAATGTCTGTGTCACAGTTCGCACCCGTCCAGAACTCTGAACAGCTACACGAGTAGTTGCCAACCTGGGAATAAGGCAGGATAATATAGATTACTTAGAAATCATTGATATATTTGTAAGCATAAAATTTCATCGTACATGTATTTCTAAAATATACATTTTTTTGTGGGTAAATTGGTAGAATTTGCATTTTGTAGTAAATGTCATACTATTTTTTGGTTGGTAAGTCATGCACATAATCATATTAGTACATGACATTGTATTATTTTAGGGAAGAAAGCTTACTTTGGGATCTTAAACTCATAATTTGCCCAATCCTTGCTTGAAATCAAGAAAAAATGTCTTACAAAACAAGTGAGTTAACAGTATATAAAGAATATAATTCATTTTCAACTTACAGGGAACCTAAGCTGCCCAATAGAATAAAATATTATTTGATCAAATGGATTTCAAGACCATAATTGTCATAAAAGGCAATAGATTTATAAAGAGAACATTCCAATTTGGTTAACAATTAACATAAACCAATTCCAGACAAAATGTTGTCCCTCAATGTTGTCTTATCATCCTTGGCCATCTTGGTGAATCAGGGATAGGGGTGTTACTGTTTAAAGGCTGGTTCTCTTTGTACAAATGGCAGAAAAGGGGAATGACATTTAGAAAAAGTGTTCAAAGATCCAGCTATGCACCAAGGCCAACTTTAGCACAATGATACAAGGAAAGCAAGGAATATGACATTGTTAAGACAGGAGACTCAGGCTCCAATTTCAATCTTAAGCTTAAGAAACTTAAGTATCTTCTTTCTTTTAGCCAAATAACTTGCTTAAACTTGATTTTACAAAATCAAGAAAAGTTCATCGTGACAATCATACATTAAAGCATTTCCTTTAACATCTCAAAATGAGAGAAATACATGAGTTATATCAAAACAAAAATAGAATGCTTATCCTGATCCTATTATAAGTGACTAACAATTGGTCGAGAGACTGGGGCCAGTCATATTCTACATTTGTGTAGCAATCAAAACATTGACTGATGGGGTCAGAGAAGTGCCTCTTACCTTATCTATGCATATTCCGTTATTGAGGCATTTTGGTGTGGGTCCTAGATTACACTCGTCGATGTCACGCTCACAGTTACGACCCTCGTACCCGTTCAAGCACTCACATGTGTAGTTGTTCACCTCGTCACGACAGCTGCAAATGAACCGGAATATCAATAAATTATCCTTTAAAATTTACATCTGCCATTTCAGTTTAACAGGTAAATGATATCAGTATAAAATATGTAGATTGGAATCGAGTAAGTAGGGTTTATTAGGTAGAGGGTTATGGAAAGATGCTTAACACCCTGTACTTTTTTGGAAGCACCCGTCTGCCCTCATGGAGACCAGAATGTGCACCCTCCTGCCTAAGATAATTAAATATATCTTATGTTCTGATTAAAACTTGAAATTTCATTATGATTTCGAACAAAATTTACATACTTAGTACTTTCAAGCTAAAATACTTCCAAAAATCACAATTTCTAACATTTTCTATTAATAGAAATTTTCATTAATGAATACTTTGTGTTGAAGTTGTACTTCTTTAATTATCATTTATCACCATAATATATTCTATGATTTTCATAATGCTTGAATTATACACTGCCCGATACAATGTGCCCTTTGCATACATGTCATATTTCTGAGAGGCTTCCCAGGGGATTTTGGTCTGAATTCCAGGGGATTTTGATATTACACCAGGGGATTTTTATGCGGCGAAAACTTGCGCAATATCTGCATTTATAATATAAGAATAAATACAGAAATACACTCAAATTATAATAATTTTTGGACTTAGTCGTCATGGTCCTTCATGGAATTTCACACTCATAATATTATTGATGCTTTCCACTGTCAACCTTAAGCATGTTTTTTTGTTTTTTTTTAATTCCAGGGGATATGGATCCCCCCGCGGGGGACCAGGGGATGGGTTGAAATTCCAAGGGATTTTTCCCCCCACCGGGGGATATGGCATGTATGCTTTGTCCCTCAGCACCCTGTCCATTTTCTGCAGCACCCTGTCCTTTTTAAAACCTGGCTAAAACCCTGATTATATATACATGAATAAAATTGCATTGCAAGGGAACACTATGCTTGTGTTTTTTTCCAGGTGATTAAGAGGCATAATTTGATTATGATTAAGGTCTCAGTTGTGGGTTTTGCTAAAGATGTGCATGATAAATTGACAATGAATGTCATTTGAAACATGTGTACAACAATGGGAATAGATTTCAAGGACAGCTTTTGCGTAAATTAAGTATTACTAGAAATCTATATCAACAACACTAGTTATTTACCTGGCACCATTCAAGCAGGGGTTAATGGCGCACTCGTTGATGTCGATGTCACATTTCTTTCCCCCGTACCCGGGGCGACAGGTGCATGTGTAATTGTTGGCATGGTCGGAGCATGCTGCATCGTTCTTACAGGGGTTGGACGCACACTCGTCTATTTCCAAGCAATTGGGTGGGGTTCCTGGAAAGTCATTCAAAGACACATAAATATATAGGTAGTTCATTGTTTATCGTTTGCTTGTGCGCTTCAACAGCTTCATGGCCTTACACCAACATTATTAATGGCCAGCCAGCAATACCATATTGGATAGATATTGGCATCTGATCAGAATGTCAGATGATGGCTCAATGATGGCCAGATTAAGGTCCCATATGTTCAGTTTAATTATCCCCGTATGTGTACTGGTACACTGTTGCTGTATTCTAAATGATATTTTTGATTAACTAAAATACTCGTAATATATATTAAATATATAATGACTGTTTTAAATTTAAACAGATCAGAAAACATAGAGGTTCAACATCGGACCTATAATTTTTTAAATATCATATATATATCGAATCCATATACGACCGATATCCTTATGGTTGGTGAAACACTTTCTTGAACAAATGTATTACCTCCCCTGATTTTAATTCACTTGATTTTACATTCATTTGTTTTACAGGTGTTATAATTCATAATCAAACAAGTTTCTTTAAACCTCCATCTTGTACGTCTTGCACTGCACATCAAGTCCACTTTGATAACAATGGAGTGAAATGCGTTAAAGTTTTACATTGCTCAATGGAGAAAAAGTTCATCTAAATATAACATTATGTGAAGCCACAAGACATCTGAAAGAATGTCAAACCGATGATGGACCAATGAGGAACAGATGACTAACTATATATAGGCCCGATAACAGCCCGATAGGTTGCCCACAAGATATCAGTCGACCTTTATTTGATGGGCAAAGCGATATCTGATAGATATCATTTATGATATCTCTTTGATATGTGAAATAAATCAGTCTGATTTCTATCGGATAGGGGATTGCTGGCTGGGTAATTACAAGTTTCATAGTGAAGGTGCAATACTTTCGGAGATACATGCAATGCAAAAAAAATCTGGACATTTATTTATTTTGCCAAGAGCCATTACTCTTGTCAGATAAAGTAAAATGTATTAACAAGGGAAGGTGCATTAACAGCCCATGCTGACCAAGATACCTGTGATGTACAATGTGTGTAGGTGTGATTCTCTTAAGATAAATATGACAAAACTTTTCATGGGCATGACAGGACAGACAGGAAATAGAAGATGCAAAAAATCAACTCCTATATAGCCCCCCAGATATATCAATCAGTGGTATAATAATTATATAGGAAAAAAAATAAGGCTAAAGTCCATTTGGCAAAAGGCTTATTGAACACACGGGTTGAACATTATACTGTTTTGCTGCCAAGTGGCCTTATCACATAATTTTTCAACCCATGTGTACCTGCGTATCCTGGTTTACAGCGGCATTCGTAACTGTCAGTGAGGTCAACACAAACGGCCAGGTTCCCCCCTGGACACACAATGCCTGCACAGTTGTCGATGTCCAGCTCGCAGTTGGGCCCATTAAACCCTACCATACACTTGCAACGGTACGCATCCTCTTCGTTCACACATGTCGCGCCATTCTGACATGGGTCTGAGAGACATTCATCTACGTCCTGTTGGAAAGATAGGAAATGATTATATCAAAGGTCAAACATTTAAGCAGACGAGGAAAGAAAGATCATTTGGGCTTGTATTCACTAATGTCTGGAGTCTGAGTTTGAGAATGAAGACTTCAAACAGTTAATTGTATCAATTGAGTGCTGATGATAAAAACTGCTGTATATGTTACATGTGCTTAGTTTCACTATTATGTTAACTTTTTGTTAAATTTGAAAATTCATATTTAGGCTCAGACACAAGATGTTAGTGAGAATGGGTCTTGGAGGTTTATACTCCAGACTCAAAACTGTGAATTGTAATTTAATTCTGAATACCATTTAGTTTAGCATTGTACCACACACACTTATAGTGTGACTGTTACTACTGCTGACACAAATACGGTATCATTTTACTTCTTTTAAGTTTGAGTCTTAAAGATACAACGAAAACTGAAAGCATGTAAATTTGTCATTGACCGGACTCCTATAGAATACCCTGTACCTGACAGAATGCACAGTGGGCACCAATATACCCCAGACCCCAGACAATGGACACAAATTTACTCTGTACCTGATTGGGGGCCCCTATTTACCCCGTACCTGACAATGGGCACCTTTAAACTACATACCTGACAATGGACACCTATACACTACATACCTGACAATGGATGCCTATATATCCTTCGATACAACTGCAGGAGTAGCTTCCTGGGTTGTTATGGCACGTCCCGTTCCCACACAAGCCTTGGTCCGCCGCACACTCATCTATCTCCACATCGCACAACCGACCAGTGTAGCCTGAAACATGGACAGAGTCAGTGCAAGATGAAATAGGAAACAAAATGGTCAAAATAAAGCAACTGTACTGTAAACTATGCAAATGCTCTTATACGGTAAATTGTTCAATTTTAATAAGATTTATTTTTCTTGATTATTTGAGAATCAATAATTAACAAAATTTTCCATTTACAGTTGTTTCCCACTGGTTTAGTGTTTACACTCATGTTGCAGGCAAAGAAATTGCTGGGTGGATTCTGATTTAATCATTCGGAAAGCTTCCGACAAATAGAAAGTTCCTTTTAATCATTATTTAGCAGTTCACGCTGCAGTCCATGGCTAGTATAGAGCAATTCCTTCCATCCATCAAGATGGCTTTAATAATACTTAATAATATCTATTAAATTCTCACCCAAGTTGCAATATAAAATGATTAAGTATTGCAAATATACACAATTACTTTTACCCGATAATTGGATCTTGAATTTTAAAGATAAAGAAATATGCTGAAACAAAACAAGAGTTCCGCTAAGCGAATGCCAACTTTAATCTGGGTTTACTTCAGTCAAACAGGCACAACTGAACAGTTACTAAAACCAGAGTTGTGGGCCTTGCATAATGGATGGTTTGGTCTCGGGCAACATGTGTATCAAGTTTCCTTTGAATATCATGAATGTTTTTTGGGTTTATGCTCAAGGTTAAAGATTACGCACAACGACGCCAAAATTAACCCAATCTATGACACCAAGGCTGTGACAAAAACTGGACTCTTTTGGTTTCGAAAAGCAGACAAGCTAAAATCACAAATATCACAAAAAAAATCTTGCAACATTATCATCAATTATAACTATATCAAAAGAAGGATTTACTTTTTACAGTCCATATCATTTTTATCTCAAACAATCTCAACACTGAATACCTGTAAATACGTAAAAAGTAATATTAAATTACGGACTGCATGGCTATGTACATTGTAATAGGTGGAGCATACTATTAATAAATAAATTGTTAACATCTTATGCCTTGCCTATTTGATGACATTTGTATGCTGAACACTAACAAACCAACTTATCATAAATAAAATGAGGTTTCATGGCTGGTTAATGAAATGCAATGTGTGTGTAACATGTCAGAGATGACAGATGATATTAGCTTTTGTTGACTATCCAAATAACCAGTGCATAGAAAATATCAAACTATTGTATATGAATAAATGTCACACACTCTGCTTATATGCTCATGTTGATAGATTTGCGCTACTTATGTTTTTGACAAATTCTCATGATATTTCAGCTACTGGTTGCATGACTAATCCAGTTTATTATAAAATTTTGTTATCAGATTAATTTTATCTTAATTACAAATTAAGTTAAATCGATGAAATGTCATTTTTGAAATAAAGCCTCTTTGTTCATAATTAGATCTTAACGTTAATAAAGTCATTCATTTGTTCAAATAACTTTTCTTAAATGCTTAAGGTCAGTTCATTTCATAAACATTTAGAACAATTAAGGCACCATTATTTTGGGGAAAATGACCTTACCCTTGTAATTGGGAACTTTAGCATTTTTAACAAAATTTGGAATATTATCTCTAAATTAAAGAACAGTATTGAGTTAAAATTTCATCAAAACATCACTTCAAGTGAAAAGCCCTAAGGATCTTGAACCCTCGCCAATGGGCCATGACCATCAATGCAAAAACAATCTGACCATCTCATACTAAAGAAAACAATGATCATTCGATAATGACAGCATAGTTGTATTTTTCAAAAACTTGATCAAGATGAGTCGAACTGGTTAAGGGTTAGGCTCTATTTTAACATAACAGTAAAGGATGCATAGAGGATGTGGCAGATGTAGGCACTCTGTGACAAGTGGGCTTACCAGATCCAGTACAGTTACACTGGAATGTCCCAACCAGGGTTATACAGGGGGCGTCATTCTGACATGGGTTGAGCCCGCACTCGTTTACCAGCTGTTCACAGTTTGTGCCCTTTGTTCCTGGAATACAACAATTAGAAGTGCGGCTGAAACATGAATGTTCATGATGTCAATGGCAACTTCAGGCCTGAAATAAAATAAATTGGCCAAAATTGGCCAATAACTAAAATTTGGTTTAAGGTAATCCATTGCATTGATGGTGTAGATTCAGCTTATTTACCTGCTTCAACATGGAAATTAGACATTTAGTTATTACTCTAACAACTAACAAAATAAGGTTCTAATCAAGTATATGGATAGCAAGTTTAATTATCCAGATTTAAAGATGGTTTAATAAAATGTTGAAAGCAACCTATATCCCATACCTTCAGTACAGTTACAGCGGTATGGACGTGTGTTGGTGCCGGACACCTCCTGGTCGATACAGGTACCATTATACAGGCATGGCTGAACCGCACACCCGTACACGCTCAGGTCGATCTCACAGTTGGTTCCGTTATACAGGTGCGGGCATTTACATGTGTAGGTGTTCACGCCATCTATACAGGTGGCTCCATTATCACACGGGAAATTGTAACAGTCATCCTGGTCAACAACCGCTGGAATAGACAAACAGTACACCAGATATTATAATTTAATAAAGTGTTCTTTTCAAGTAAAAACTAAAAAGCTTAATATGTTGATGTTTATATATGCTCAGATACATAATTCAAAGGCGCACTATATAGGTTGATGTAAAAAAGTGGCTAATTTTGTTTTTATGCATTTCCATGTTTAATTCATTTTTAAATTCAGATTCAAAATCTGTTACCTTCAAATATGCATCATCGAGGGGAGTCTTCCATGACAATGACTTGTTATTGACATTGAAAAAGTAAGCTACAATGATGTGTTCTGATGCTTTTACCAAAACTAAATGGGTTCTTAAATTTTAAGTGCAGACCATTGAAACATGGCATTAAAATACCTGAAACTCACAACAAACTGGGTGGAAAATTTAAAACAAGGCATGAACAGACAAGTGCACATACACCTGTGAGATATTATACCCACAATGTTATCTGATGGAAAAATGACCTGTAACTATTTATTATCAACTGCATGTCACCTGGGTGGAATGTCAAACTCTGATTCATTAAATAACAATTAGAAGGAAGATTGTCAGGAAAGTATTGTATTGATTTTGCTATCATTATCTTGTTTGTTTACCATGAATTAACCAGCAAGTTGTTCATCTATAAACACGCCTTTTTTCCCATCTGTTGCAAAATACATTTTGCCATTTATAGATTGCCATATAATGCTTCATAAACAATGAGAAAATACCGCGATGATATTAAAACATGTATACAGTGCAGATGCATTATTCTAACAGTTGCTGATCCATTTGGGGCCAAAATTCAAAATGCAAAAACATTCACTTTTTTCCAAAATGTTAGAAGAAAATTCCTCATTTGACTATAAATAAAAAAAAGTTACTTGAAAAAAATATATTTTGGCAAAAAGTTTAACCCCTAAATCTTTTGTTGTTGAAGTCATGCACCAGTCAACTGTAACCAGCAAGAGGAAATGGGCTGTGTTTTTACCTTCCAGGTGGCCCCGCAGTGCAGAGTGAATGCGGTAGTTTTGTTTTCGCACCTAACAGAGAATGGTTCTTACCTTGGATGTTCCCGGGGTCTGGGGGCATTTGGTGGGGATTTAACCTGCAGTTTTGTCCCTGCAGGTTGGAAATTTTACCTTGTATTGGCTGAACCAAAAGTAGAAGTCCCCTGACTATTCCCCGGACCTTTGGGGCTGTGGTTACAATTGACTGGTGCATTAAATGTTTTCTTTAAGAAAGAAACCTTATCACAGTGTTTCATTCTCAGTATATTTCGGATAAATGGGAATCCTGACTAAATGGGGCATTTTTTCCAATCCGAAAGGCCCTGACCCCCTACCCAAATGTGTGGATTTAAGCAAAGGCTATTTTGTTGTTGTTGTTTTTCTATTTAATAATTGGGCATCATAACATGACAAATATCTTAACCATCATAAGTTACAATGAACAAATCTATCTTTCAACTACCTCTTGTGAATAGTTTTTATTAATTATTGGTCAACATTTTTTGCATGCCACCAACAACAAAACATCATTATAATTATCATATAACCACATAGTGTTTTTTTTTGAAGAAGAAACGCTGACAATTTAGTGACTTGAAACTGAGACCTTTGCTCCAGATATCTAGTTAAGATATTTACAGAATAATTACCTAGATAACTGACTGATAAATGTTAGCTAGACAATACTTAATTGAAGGGTAAGTGCTCTTAACAAATTATGATAAAAGTTGATACTTGAGAGAAAATAAACAGAGTACAGATAATGACAGACACTGGTAACAATTGTTACAATGTTACAAGTATATTAATTCTTTAACATAATTCTCAATCTCAGAAATGCTGCTTACTTTAAATAATTGCTTCAGGCTTGCCAAATATTATTATGAATACTATTTAAGTTCCTGTTTGATTTACACATGATAAAATCAATGTAAATATTGGAAGAAATGACAAAACTTAATACTTGATTCTTTGAAAAGAAAATCAATAACAGTTCTGTACCATTACAGTAAATTAAGGAATGAATTGTGTAATTGATGTCATTCTCAGGGTATGAACGCAGTTGGGCTGGTTAAAGTGTGTGCAGCCCGTCAAGGACTCCAGGCATACTTTAATCAGCATTCATATCCTGGATAATGACATAAATCCCACAATTCATTAATTATATTTACACCAATTGTTCATTATTTCTTTCCAAAATTGTTTATAAAATACTTAAATTCATTTAATCTTTAAAATACAGTAATTCTTTATCACCCATGCTGTAAATGGCACAACCAGAACGGTTTACACATTATATTGCTACGGAGTCCCAAAATAATATCACTTTTAATGTTAAATTGAAATGGTTATATGAGAACAATACATTTAACAAATCATAATTTAACAATTTTCAACATGTTCATATCAAAATAAAAAAACGCGGACTGCTGACACAATACAAACAGTTGTATGCTTTTTATATTAATATGCAGTGATTCGATCAGGAACATATCTGAAGATGTTGTGTTCATCTGAGAAAATATTCTCAATTGCCGAATGGCTGTTCATTAAAAGGAATGGAAGTTGAGATGTAAATATAGAACTATAAATATATATCATATAACTTTCTTGATATAAGTTGATTTAATGTGATTTTACTAATTTTACAACAATATTATCTATTAAGAATATGTGATTAAACATTCCTGAAAGTCTTGTTGAATCACATGTGGCACATTTCTCAACGAAGGTCTGTAGAGCTTGGCTGAGAGATCGAAGGACATTAATAATGCAGTAAACACGTCTGACATTTCAGTTAAAGCCTCTTTTAGGTCTGTGATCTTTGATTTTCTCCTTCATAAACCTGGGCAACTAAATGTTCCAAGGAAATAAGATTTGCTAGTAAAAAAAGTTATTTACTTCCTCTTCAAGGGATTTTGATCAATAGAGATCAAGTCTGTCTGGGCCTGGCTGGGTAGAAATATTGGATCAAAACTTGGATCTGGGTTTGCATCATAACTATCAATTATCAATTATGCAACATTGAACTGAAATGATTCTTAAGTCCATTTTATTATAAGGAACTGGGGTCCATTCCATCAAAAGCAGTTTCTGTGATATTTAATGGTAATATGTACGCAATTTATCCTAGGTGTCTTGATGACAGACTTGGGTTGTACATTTTTTGTGGTCATTATAGTCCATAAAATGGTTGGGCTCAAACCCAGAACCTCTAAATGATATGAGAGGCAGTATCTTCAGGCTTTAGAACTTTAATCGGATATGGGACCTGAACGAATCCTGCTCCCAGTGTTATTAACTTACAGGTTAATTCTTTTACTCTTTCCAAAATATACTCATAAAACACTTTATTCCAGGCATGACCAAGGAAAACCAAGTCCCTGACTCAATATTCAAGTCAGGGACTCCAGTTTAAAAGTTAGTGTTCTTCTCTGGGACCCTCAAAAATAACCTTTCACGGAGTGGAAACATTTAATTACCAAAGGCTCCCAATTTGTCAAGCATAAGGGTCACAGAACCCCCAGCTGAAATATCCTATGAAAAACCCTCAATCTTTAAAACAAGGGCACCGCAGAGTGAACAATATTAAACACCCAACTGTTGTCTTTTAAGTTGAACTTAAGGGGAATAACTCGAAAATTATTAAACCCAGAGTTATGGGCCTTGATTTACATAAGGGCATTGTCTCTGACAACATGTGTACCACATTTCATACGAGCCAATTTGACACATTTTAGTAATGCACAACAGCACCTACGCTACCAATGCCAGCAATGACACCAAGGTTATCGTAATACCTCAATGTAACAGAAAAAAAAGAGCTTAAAATTAGTAGTTTTTATCATATATGTTCATGTGGTGTATACCATACCTGTCGTAGTGTTTATAGTAGGCGTAGTTTCTGCTAATGATGAAGGCAATAATCCGAGTAATATGAAAAACACTAAAACTCCTAGTCCTGGTCGCGTTAACAAATGTTTCGTCCACATAAGGTATTCCGAGGAAGACAGTTTAAAGCTAAAATTCCTGGTTCTCCACTGTGAATGCACACATGCACACTTTATATCAAACGGAGTTTCATTAAAGCTTGTTTTTAAAGTTCTTGTTGAAACACTACATGTTGATTTACAGTGAGTCATTGTCAACTTATCTATTGCACTCCTCGTTAATTGCTCCATGCTTGGTCATAACATTGCACCAATATCGAAAACTTTCAAAATTGTGTCATCAGTTTTCATTTCATCGAGAAGTTACTGTATAACATAGCTGGACTATTGAATAAAACGAAACATTATTAGTGTTATTTCAAGCCATGTTAAAGGTATGGTATTATAAACAAACAGCAGGCTAGTTAAAAAGTTGACATTTGAAACCTAAATCAACAGGATTAGTGGAAATGAACAAGTCCAAAATCAGATATAACAACAGTATTTCACAGTTTACAGAACACTGCAAAATATGTGACCGAATAATCCACACTTGACGAAATTATGTCCACAATTTGCAACTTTTGAACTTTCAATTTACAAATACACAGACCTCCATCAACTTCAGGTTTTCTTTACAACAAACTGCAATTATAAAGCGAAGCATTCCAACATTAACAATTCATGTAATGAACACCTAACAGCTATTACCGAACCATAAAATCATACATAAAATATGAAACAATAAATGAACAATATTACTAGCCAGCCTGAGGGGGGAAAACCACTAAATGACATCACAGTAACTGACAGCCTTTATGACATATTATAAATAATTGAGCAGTATAATAAGTTACTATTGTTGTTTTCGCTGTCCTATAACTGTTACCAGACAATGATGGTACTGGGCTGACCATTCACCCCCATTTGACCCCACATTTTAATTAACAATAGCTGCATCAGTGTCTCCATAATCAGATGAGGATGCAGACAGATAGTTCATGTGTCACCAAGCTTATTAGTTCCTGCCATTTAATATGTCATGCAAAAAAATTAGGGAGTTGCCTATGGTTTTACTTTTTGAAAATATTAGCTTTTTCAAACAATATAGATTTCAGAATTATCAGAAGTTTGAGCAGAAGGGTCCAGTGGTGGAGTATGGTCGATGTCGTCTTTAAAGATATTCACCATTTTAAATACTTTTCAAGAAATGCATTTGAACATTATGTTGTTAACCAAAGCCCAAAATTAATATTTTTTAAGAGTGTTACTGACCCTTTTTGGCAAATAAGAGCTTATTTGTGACATTTTCTTAAATAATTATTAACAAAAGAGCTCTAATTGAATTGAAATTAGCATTTTGTGCTCATTTTAAACAAAATTATTTATTTCCATGAGTCCACATTTTAAATAACTTAGTTCTTCATGATCATCATAATTTGACATCAACCCTATGGGGGTGAAACAATGCAGCCTGCATCCAGAATCTGGGAGGTGATTTATCAACCAAGATTAAGCATGAAATCAGAGGACAAATACGGTTATCAGGAGCCTGGTCTTGTTACCAGCAAGCCACCCAGATAACCGGCTCCAGCATTACTGGGTGCCCACACAGTCCAGAATGCTTCATGAGATCGCTTTGTATATATACAAAATGTAAATACATGATTCCTTTACTTAAGATGCTCCTTTTGTATATGGTAACTAATCTTGAAGTTGACAATACTATCATTTTTTCCCATGATACAACATACCTCAGCCAGTTGAAAAAATAAATATTTACAAATTGAGAATTTTTGTAAAACAATAAAGATACAGGACTGAAATTTTAAACACAGCTTCAGAATAAATTATTTGTCTTCATGAAAGCCAGGCCAAGTTTGATGCATCTAAGTCAATATAATTCAATAAACTGGAATCCAACAAAACCTTTGACAAAGCCAACAACAAAAGATTTACAACGAAAATAACAATGAAAAACCTAAAAACAGCAAAAACTATGGGACAATCAATAAACACCAAAACGCTACCCAGCATGGAACAAATTTAAACTTTCAATTTCTTTTGAAACATTACCCCATGACAAAACATACATAAAAACTTCCTTATGTTATGGCTAAATTTACATTAAAACTGAAAACTTAATAATTTCCAGATCACACTGAATCAAACCATAATTTCCACAAAAAGATCACAAATTAACTGCTTTTTCATTCAAATTCCTCTCTAATTTTCCAATAATATCCAACAATGACAAAACACTACAGCATTCAAAATCCAAACAAGTATTTTATACCTGTAGTTTAATCAAAACAGCTTGTAATAAAAGCTGTCACCCATTATATTTACTAATGATTATCACCAATCATTGAGCATTCCAATTGAATGATAGCACAGTATTGCAGATTTTACAATCACACACCTATATTTATACAGGTATGCCCCACATGTACACTGTATGCCACCACACTTGAACTGAAGCGTCTCACTTGGTCGAGGACAAAATCCTTCCTCAGGTAACACAGAAAACCCAATACAAGGGAGACTACTTCTGTATACACCAACATGTGTGCACAGTTGAAATCAGAGTAAGGTACCTTTGATTATATTAAGAGAGAACCATGTTTGGCTTCCCTTTGTTCGAAGTCAACAATGCATTTACATGTATCCCTGGTCCATAATAAGGCTGGGAATGATGTCATTGTAACTTGAATATTATTGTATGTGCAAGCACTAAAATGCTTTTTAATTACATTTCAATTCACAAAGTAATACAGATGTATGTCTTTTAGTAAGAACTGTTGCATTGGGAACAACCATTAGTTGACCTAATTAATTGTTCTCCTAATTTTATTTTAAAAGGATAACAAGAAGGGGAGCTTAAACATGCAATTACTAGGGTGTGGATAAATTACAACACTGTCCACTTCTACACGCACAAGTTATTGAACGCTCTGCTTGACAGAACAGTTTATCCACAACCCTCATGATTGAAATTAGGCAATATCGATCAAAATAACTCGGGTAGCACTCACTGTTGCAGTAACTTTTACTTACAATTTATATTGTATATGACCATCCAATCAGGAGAGGCAGTGTATCAGCAGTCATGGGTTTGAGCAATACACACGGCACTTACTAGTGGCCTCTTTAAATGGTCACCAATTCTGGTTACTGCCCACAAAATGGGAGTTGAAATCTCAAACAAAACTCAAAACCGTTTTAATACATGTACACATGAAGCTCTCTTCACAATGAAGATAAATAAAACATAAACAAAAGTTAAATAAAAAGCAGGTCAAAAACATTGGCATAGTCTGATTTTGACCTGCGAGCTGTGACTTTTTGGATAAGTCCACTGTTACATACCTTATTAAGTAAAGTGTTTCAATTTAGAGTTACCTTTAAAGAGTAACCTACCTTATAGGATATATCTACATATTAAACAGTTTAGTGCAGTAACTCCCTATGTAGGACATAATACTATATTGGACTAGGTAACGTGTATGGCTGTAAAGCGAAAGGTTTCACATTTGAAAGTATCAAGGGTAATTTTTATTTATTTTTTGGTCTTTTCTCTGCTTTTCATAATGTCATTATTTTTAATTGCTATCTCAATTAATGGTTTAGCAATTGTTTATCTAACAATGTATTTCATAGAAATTGAAAAAAACAAAACATTTTGTAATAAATTATTGAAATAACATTATTTTTTTGAAAAAAATTATGCTTCGGTCATGACATCCTTTGAACTACAAATAGTCTCATTATATTTGATGAAAATCAACTTGAAATTTGCATAACTTTCACAGGCATTTTGTGAGACACCAACATGTATGTATTGAAAATTAGGACTTGCTTTAAGGAGATTGCTTTTTGAAAAATCGCTAGTCTCCCCTATTGTGTGGTTGTAGCTGAAAAAAAAAATGATGGACATGAAATTTGTAATTTTGGACTGGAGACGAACCAAAAGTGAAGTTTGGTTTATTCACCCGTATTAAATAGTGAAACATCTACTGCGACCTTGACCTTTGACCTACTGATCTCAAAATCAATAGGGGTCATCTACTAGTCATGTCCAGCTAGCATGTCAAGTATGAAGTTCCTGGGTGCAAGCGTTCTTTATTTATTGAGCGGAAACGAAGTGTGACGTACAGACTGACAGACTGACTGACTGACTGACGGACTGATCACAAAATCAATAGGGGTCATCTACTAGTCATGACCAACTTGCATACCAAGTATGAAGGTTCTTGGTGCAAGCGTTCTTTAGTTACTGAGCGGTAACCGTTTCTTCACCTCACAGTCACGGTGACCTTGACCTTTGACCTACTGATCTCCAAATCAATAGGGTTCATCAACTAGTCATGACCAACTAGCATACAAAGTATGAAGTTTCTGGGTGCAAGCGTTTTTTAGTAATTGAGCGGAAACCGTTTCTTCACCTCAAGGTCACGGTGACCTTGACCTTTGACCTACTGATCTTTAAATCAAAAGGAGTCATCTACTAGTCATGACCAACTAGCATACCAAGTATGAAGTTCCTGGGTACTTGCTTTATTGAGCAGAACCCATTTTAAGCTTAAGGTCACCGCCAACAAATCAGTTTTAACCTGAAGGTAACCGTGACATTGACCTTTGACCTTTTGATCTCAAAATTAATAGGAGTCATCTACTTGTCATGAACAACTAGCATATCAAGTATGAAGTTCCTGGACCAAAAGGATCTTTAGTTATTGAGCAGAAACTGTTTTTTTACTTCAAGTTTACCACGACCTTGACCTTTGACCTACCGATCACAAAATCCATAGGGGTCATCTTCTAGTTATGACCAACTAGCATACCAAGTATGAAGTTTCTGGGTCTAAGCGTTCTATAGTTATTGAGCGGAAACGAAGTGTGACGTACAGACTGACTGACTGACGGACAGGCCAAAAACAATATGTCTCCCTATAAATGGGGGTGACATAATAAGCAAATAACCAATTATTCGGATTAACCCAAATATCTATTAGTATATAAGTGCATTCACAGCTCAAGGTGTGAAATCAAACTATAGTATTGCTTTAACTAAGCTAATATTAGAACACGCTACTCACCTGATGGACATGAACTTTGGCTTTGGGAACAGGAAGAGTTGCTCCACTCTACGTTGGATGACGTGATGGACGGAGTGTTTATAAATATCACATTTGGCCCCTCCAGAATACAACCCGTGTACCCTCTCCCCACAAACAGCCCCTCACTCCCAGACAGCTCTACAGTTTTAAAAAAAGTCCGAAAAGTGGAGTTTGATATTATCTTAGAAAACTGCACAACACCTCTTAAGGAAATGTTCAAATATAAATCTCCTAGATATCTTTGTAAACTAACTGTCCGCCACACATTATTGTTTAAATTATTTCCCATATAAATCTCTGACTGTAAACCCCCTACTGACCAATTAAATGCAAGTGTGCCATTGTTAATACTAAGTTTTAAATAGTCTGTTGCATCCCCACCCCCTTTTTGGTAAAGAAGTTCCCCACTGTCACAAGTTCGAAATGAAAACTCTGTCTGAGCACCATTTGAAGCTACGTTCCACTCCACATCGTGTAGTAATACATAGGAACTATTTTCCTGCACGAAGTAACCATATCTCCCGACTTCTTGACCATGGCTCAACTTCGGTGCCAATAAAATGCACAGTATCCCTGAAAACAAACAAGGATCAACATAATGTTTAATTTCTCTGAGTCTGGTACCAAACACTATGATAAATAACAGCCATTATGCCATTTTATTCATAAGGCCAAGAACATTCTTAATAAGCAAGCGAAATTCAGTTGATATTTGAAAGTTATCAATTTTTTTTAACATTCTTGATTCTAAATTTATCTTAATAATGAAACAAACATAATATCACTTAAAGATGTCTTATGTACTTTTCAACATAAACTATTGGCCGCTAATGAAAAATATTCAATTTCTCACTTGCTATATAAACATGTCCAAAAAATACCCAAGGAGCAAATTTGTTCACATGGGTATACTATTTGCCTCAGGGCAAAGTTGAAATTTGCCCCCAAAGAAAATGTTCAACATTTTTAAAAGCATCATGATTTCTTACCAAAACCTACTGGTCATGATGACTTCACAGTGACAAAATATGATGAATGGGTCAACTTTGAATAAAAGGCCCATAAACTGGGTTGGCCTTTATAATGTATGCACATCATTAATATTGAAACAAACTTTTCTGAAAAAAATATCAAACATGAACTGAGTGTTATAAATATCATGACAAAAAAGTAAAATAGATTTGATTTTTTTTATATGCCTTTGGGCAGTTGGGTTTAATCCTGGATACCCAGGGTCTGTAATTGGGTACCACACCCATTACACCACACTACACAGTTACTCTGAGAGGGTTTAATGAAAGGTATCTACACAATTTGAAAATTGTCAACATTGTAAACAATTAGTCAGAAGTTGTCAGCATTTGTTTTTGGATGGAACTTTAATGTTTTGTTTTTATCTAGTTGGGTAATGAGTAACCTTCAAAAGGCCTAATTTCACTCTACTAACCCTTTTTATTCCTTTATATAAACAAATGAACAAACCAAATCCAAGAATGCCCCTTTTAGATTTCAGACACAGGAAGTCTACATTGATAAACATTGGTAAATTGTCGGCACACATATATGACTGTTAGTGGATCAATGACTGACGCACATATGAATGATGGTCCAACAATTGTCGGCACACATATATGACTGTTAGTGGATCAATTACTGACACACATTAATAATGAATGTTGGTCCAACAATTGTTGGCACAGATATATGACTGTTTGTGGATCAACTACTGACACACATATGAATGTTGGTTTAACAATTGTTGGCACACATATATGACTGTTTGTGGATCAATAACTGACACACATTAATAATGAATGTTGGTCCAACAATTGTTGGCACACATATATGACTGTTTGTTGATCAACTACTGACACACATATGAATGTTGGTTTAACAATTGTTGGCACACATATATGACTGTTTGTGGATCAATTACCGACACACATTAATAATGAATGTTGGTCCAACAATTGTTGGCACACATATACAACTGTTTGTGGATCATTTACCAACACACATTAATTATGAATGTTGGTCCAACAATTGTTGGCACACATATACGACTGTTTGTGGATCAATTACTAACACACATATGAATGTTCGTCAAACAACTGTTGGCACACACATATGAATATTTGTGGATCAATTACTGACACACATATTAGTGTTGGTCAAACAATTGTTGGCACACATATATGACTGTCTGTGTATCAATTACTGACACACATAATATGAAAGTTTGTCCAACAATTGTTGTGACACATATATGACTGTTTGTGGATCAATTGTTGTCACACACATAAGGGCTTTGGTCAAATTGTTATCCAATACATTATAACATTGGACAAATTGTTGGCATACACATAAGGCTGTTTGTCAATTGTTTTCATGAAAAAGAAATAGTTTGGTCAATTAATTTCAGACACATATGACTGTTGGTCTGACCGTCACATAAAAATACTGTTGGATCAATTTGTTGTCAAAATCATGAGGCTGTTGGTCATTTTGTTTTCTGTCACAAGTCAATTGTTGACCTATAATAAGACTGTTGAAAATAATTGTTGTTGTACAAATGAGTGTTGGTCACAAGATAGTTGTCACATACAAATTACTTTTGCTCACTTATTTTCTTTCACATAAGAATGTTGGCCAAATTGTTGTCAGAAAAGTAAGAGAATAAGTCAATTTTTGTCACATATAATGAAGTTGTATCTCACAACTCATCACAGGTTATACAACTGCTGGCCATTCTACTGTTTGTCAGACAATAGTTTTCACACACTTAAGACTGTTTAAGAAACAATTGTGACACATAATGAATGTTCATCAATTGTTGTCCATCACATACTGTTGTTGGCCAATTGTTGTTGCACCCATAAGGCTGTTGGTCAATTGTTGTTACACATAAATGTCAATTCTAACACAGATTAAACTCTCTGGTCCTTTGTTATCAGACACATATGACTGTTGGTCAAATTGCTACCCCATACATAAGGCTGGTGGTCGAATTGATGTCAGACACACATGACTGTTGGTCAAATTACTGTCCAATACATAAGGCTGTTGGTCATTTTGTTATCAGACGCACATGACTGTTGGTCAAATTTCTGTCCCATACATAATGCTGGTGGTCATTTTGTTGTCAGACACACATGCCTGTTGGTCAAATTACTGTACAATACATAAGGCTGTTGGTCAAATTGTTGTCAGACACACATGACTGTTGGTCATATTACTGTCCAAAACATAAGGCTGTTGGTCATTTTGTTGACAGACACACATGAATGTTGGTCAAATTACTGTCCCATACATAAGGCTGCTGGTCATTTTTTGTCAGACACACATGACTGTTGGTCAAATTCCTGTACCATACATAAGGCTGGTGGTCATTTTGTTGTCAGACACACATGACTGTTGGTCAAATTACTGTACAATACATAAGGCTGTTGGTCAAATTGTTGTCAGACACACATGACTGTTGGTCATATTACTGTCCAAAACATAAGGCTGTTGGTCATTTTGTTGACAGACACATATGAATGTTGGTCAAATTACTGTCCCATACATAAGGCTGCTGGTCATTTTTGTCAGACACACATGACTGTTGGTCAAATTACTATCCAATACATAAGGCTGTTGATCATTTTGTTGTCAGACACACATGACTGTTTGTCAAAATACTGTCCAATACATAAGGCTGCTGGTCATTTTGTTGTCAGACACACATGACTGTTGGTCAAATTACTGTCCAATACATAAGGCTGATGGTCATTTTGTTGTCAGAAACACATGAATGTTGGTCAAAATAGTGTCCCATACATAAGGATGTTGGTCAAATAGCTGTCCCATAAGTATGTTGGTCAAATTGTTATCAGACACACATGACTGTTGGTCAAACTACTGTCCCATAAGACTATTGGTCAATTTTTTGTTTCAAAATAAGGAATATTGGTCAAATTGTTGTCACACAAAGAAGACTTATGGTCAACTGATGTCACACATGTAATTAATGGACAAATTGTTGTCACACAAAGTAAGACAATTGGTCAATTTGTTGTCACTCACAGTAAGACAATTGTTCAAATTATTGACACAAGTGATTAAGTTTTTTGTCACATACTCACATATATAACTCATTGAGTGTGTGTGTGGGGGGGGGGGGGGGGGGGTACTGAAAAAATCGGCCCCATTAACAATAAAAAAAGCATACTTTTGTCACAAAAAATGGACGCTAAAACAAATGAAAAAAGTGAAATAAAATATTGTTTTTTTAACTCTTAGCAAGTCAACTAGAACAGATATTTTAAATGCAGTCTTATTCTCTTTTAACATTCTTCAACCCAATGATCTTAAAGTAAATTCTTTGTTTGGAATAATTACTATGTGGTAAATTCACAATTTAAGGCACTTTGTCTCTATTTTCACAACTCTGAGCTCCTGGCCCCAACCATACAAGGGAAGAAAAGACTCTTGAATGTTGGTAAATTTACTGCACACAACCACATTAGACTTTGATCACATTCTTATAAAATAGTGCTATAAATTAAGTATTGATGAGTTTAATTTTAAGCAAAGTATCTGGAAAATGTTTCAATCAACTTATATTGTGTTTTTAACAAATGTTTAATGTATGTAGTAAACATGAACATTCCTTTGCCCACCTCTCACCAAGGGGCATATTGACACATGGTTATGAAATATTAAATTATAGAATAACATATAATGGAGAACTTGCATCAGATGGAACACAATATATACAGACACCTGTGGTTTGTAATATGACCGTAGAGGACATTAAGCTTTGCTTGTTTGTGAAAATATTGTCATGAAATCATGATCAGTTGTTGATTTTATGTCCCATTAGTTGATAAACAGCCAAAAATTTGGCTCTGAATCATACTTTCTGGACGGTGTCTGTGATATTAAAAAATATATGGCTTTATGACTCCTTAAGCAAACTGTACCTGGTAATAAATGTCAGCAGAGAACTACATGATGTATGGTATTGCGATTTATTGACAAAGTATGATTTTTAAAAAGATGTATGGACTAGACTTTATATAGATGCATTTAATACAATACTACCAAATATGACTCATAAATTCTAACAATTCTTTATATCATGTTATGTTCAAGTTATAATGAGGAAAACAGTTTCGAAATTGACAAAGCAAATGCCTTATTTTTTATGCAAGAATAGTAATTAGATTTCTTTTGGTAATATTCCGTGAGTGTTGGCCATTATTTGGCCCAGTGAATCTGGACAATGCAAGGGCAATTTGGTCTAGTGCTCAGCGCTCATAATTACCAATTACAGTAGCTTAATTCAATAACATGATGGTCTACGATGACAACTTATTTTTTAAGTTTCAACACATGTTTATCAATGTGGAATTCACTGTGCAGTATTCAAAAAGCTAACTTTTTGAAGGGACAATATTTTATAAAAAACAAGAGGCCCAAAAGGGCCTATGCTCTACTGGCATGGCTTTTGTGGTCATATCAATCCAGAGCATGTATAATATGGGTAAAAGGCAACAGACATATAATTTATGTTTTGTGTTTGGGTTACCTGAAAACGTAGCACGTTCAACATCTGAGCCCAGAAAGTAGTGTAAGCAGATTAGTTGCATGAACTATTTTAATATGTGCCCAGTAAAAGTCATCTGACAATAAAAAAAATGCTTTCAAAACTGTACTCATGGTAAAAATTTCTGTAGTTTTAAAAGTTAAAAAAAGTTGGTCAAAAGGTCAAAGTCAAGGGCATCCTAGGACAACATTGATCAATTTGAACAAACATTCACAATCAATTGTGCTGAGATGGATGCATGAACACACAAAAAGATTTTCAAACCTTTCCAGATTTATGTTTACCAAACCTGTGAACCCTGGGTGAGGCCAGTAATGATACCAGGTGCACAACTTAAACATTCACAACCAATTTTGTTAAGATGAATGCGCAAACTACAGAACTTAAAGCTAAAAAATGGCCTTTGGGCTTTCAACAAGAACAAGGCAGAGTAATTCACAAAATCAACTGCAGAAGCAAAAAGCAAATTGTCTCTCAAAATCCTAGACTTGCAAATTGTCTCCCTTAACTCTAGACTTGCATTTACATGTACATGTAAACTTGGCTAAAAATAGAATTCGCTCCTGCAGACCTGGCTAAAAATAGAAAGCATTTCTTTAAAACTTTCATGGCCCATAATCTAGGCATTCATGGGCGGATCTTGCTGGTTTTCGAAAGGAACCGAGCTCTAATGGATATCTAGATACTCTACAAGTTTCATCGAGATACAATCAAAACTGAAGACTGTATCGTGTTCACAACCAATTGTATACACAATAGCATTTTTTTATACTATCAAGGGCCATAATGTAGGCATGCATGGGCGGATCTGGCTGGTTTTCGAAAAGAACCCAGCTCTAATGGATATCTAGATACTGTACAAGTTAGACTGTATCGTGTTCACAAGCAATTGTTTACAGACGCACGGACGCACGACCGCACGGACGCACGGATGCACATATTACGTACACATTACCATCGCATAAGCTCTTCTGGCCTTTGGCCAGTATAGCTAAAAATTACTAAAAGAGATCCTTGTTATAATATTTTGCATCAGAGATTTGGTTTTATTAAGCCCCTTGAAATTAAACAGCTGTGGCAGTATTCATAAAACTTTTTAAGTCATTTCCTAACTTAAGTAACATTCCTTATATTAGTATCTTTTAAGTCATATGAAATAAAAAATAGTTTTTTAGAAAAAGTTATCTCAAAACATTATTTCTATTGACCTTATTGAAAAAACATACTTTAATGTTTCTTTTCATTTGCCTTTTTTGAAAATTTTAAGAAATTGACTGGAAATGACTTTGAAAAAAAAAGTTTTATAAATACTGCCCCAGGCCCCAATATTTTGATCAATCTTAAGTCCATTTTAACAAGATCTAACTTAACCCAATAGTTTTTGTTTTAAAGAACATGATACTAAAAAGTTAAAGGAAATTATTTGATACATAGTCATGATAACTATGTTTTGGGTTATAAAATCAAGATTAAGAAGTTATTTGGCTCAATGAAATAAGATACTTGAATTTGTTACAGAGCTGAAGAATGTTCAAGATATCTGGGCTTGGGTAATAAAACATTATCATTTTAAGTTGTTTCCTTATTTAACTCATCTCCCTTGCCATATGATATCAATGTTCAAATCTTGAAATGTCAAAAACACTTCAGTTTCATATAACCTGTTTATATGACACCCCCCCCCCCCAAAAAAAAAAAAAAAGAAAGGGAGGAAAATTGTGGTATTTTTGGGGCAATGGAAACAAAATTTATTTTTGTATATAAAACATCATGTTGATCAAATGGCTTGTAATAGAAATATTTATATATCATACTATTATTTTCACTTAATAAACTTATATAAAAGTCCTGGTTCCTCACACTGAATTATTGTAAGACTGTTGGATAACTTATTTTAAACCTTACATACATTTATTTCATCAACTGTTTACAGAGTTCAGTAGCATTAACTTATGTAAGCTATGATACTCCTGGGGTATTACAAGCCTTAGAAATGACCAAATATCTTAACATATATGAGTTTGCCGGGGGGGGGGGGGGTATTTAAATTTTGGCATATTTGGTATTTGGCATATATATTCATTTTTCAAATATTTGTTGTAATTCCTGAGTCAAATGTTTCTACAAGAGAGAATATTTGAAAAATGAATATATATATAATTATTTATTTATTACAATTATCTGAAATATATATATGCCAAATACCAAATATGCCAAAATTTAAATACCCCCCCCCTGGCAAACTCAGGCATCCCACCTGAAAACAAAGGGGAAATTTGCTCCCTAGGGTAAATTCTCCCCTATGGATACATACAGGTAAATCTCCTTATATAAACAGGGTAAAAGACTAAAAAATATTCAAAAATCATACCTTTAGATGTAAAAGACACTTATTGATAAGACTAATTTGACTTTGACAATATTAGGAATGAAACTTAAGTTAGCAAATGTCTTAAGATGTTGTATGAATACAAGCCGAGGTTATAACAATAGGTTAATCTTTAAAGCACTAATTCATTTTGAATAATCCTAGATAAAGCAAAACCATTTAATTGATATAACAATTACAGAAAAATTTCAAGCAGAAGTATTATTTACGTATCAGATAAAATTTAAAATGTACATTCATCAGACAATTATGTAAACAATTTTACAATAATGGAAAAGTGACTAATGCTGACAGTACACTCCTGTATATAAATGCTAGTATCAGCATGCCAGTTATTATATTAACCTCTTTTTTATATTAAAAAGGCTTATGTAAAGGTTCGGAGTATAACAGTTAAATAAACCAGCGTATACTCTATAATATCAAAACACCTTAAGATAAGTTTTATCTTGTGTACCTCGCATTTCAACGACGATGCGATATTGTAAGATAGTACTTTACTAAAAAATGCCAATTATGTTATAGATCGATGTTAATGTACCGTAATGTAAACAACTTACCTATTATGAAACGAAAGGGACCCTTAACCCTGGTCCATCTTTTAATCAGCTTAAATCCAGGCATAGTGTCATGGCTATAATCCGTGAATGCTCTCAGAAACTTCCGTGCAATCCCGTGGGTCAAGACACTAAACACACCTTAAGAATGATACAACCTACAATTAAGGTACACAACTGTGTCACGTGACGGTACTTGTATACCGCTCCAATTCTATATTTAGATCTCAATTTAATTTACTACTATTCGGTTTGTTTGTTCTTGATCTAAAATCAATTTTACAGGGATTAAATGGAATGCAAAGCATGTGTATTGAAATGATACAGTTGTACTAGCACGTGTGTATTGAAGCGTGACGTTTATCTGTGGGAATCAGCGCGCGTCTCCATTGTCGTTGCGATCAAAGCGAATGAAATTACAGGTGCTACAGGTAGTTGAAGGGAAACAACCCAATAATTAAGTTGCGTATAGTCTATATTTACGCGGTGTTTATTGTCCCTTGTCGCAGTTGCTGTCCCACTTCAATCGACCTTCTAAGTTTGACGGAGATCAGTAATTATGTTAACATCATTTATTGTATGCTTTCCGGTGGTTTATAGGGGTTTATCAGTGGAATAAAATCTATGTATGAATGATCCAAACTTTTTTTTTCACTGTTATGAAATTTTAGCCCGGCCGTCCTCACGTCCAATTCAAGACGGTTACGTTCGCATACAATTTGACGCGCTGTTCATAAAATTTGATGTCACTATATATACTATTTTCCAATCATTTAATAAATTAAGATCTTACAATGCAACTATCCACTATGTTTGTTGTATAATTCTTTTTTAGCTGGACGCAATCCTACTCCCAGGTAGGAGCCTCTATATCGCACAGCCGCATTTTAATATTTGGGAAAATAAACGCGTTGGTCTGACTTAAAATGATATAATATATAACTCGTATCTATAATGCTTGGTTACTGCTAAACTATTTTCTGTCCTGTGTAGACATTAAATGCACTCATATAATACGTTATAAGAAAATTTACCATTGTACTTGCTAATTTATGTGATAATTTACTGTGTAAGTGACCGACTTAATTCGCACTCATTCCGAGAAATCCATTATATAAACATTGATATGCTTGTGATGATAATTTATATTGCTTCTCAAGTTTCAAGATACAATAAGTTTCTTTCGTATGTGTTCAATGAAGTTTAATTCACATGTCACAAGGCGGGTTCATTCTTGTTTGTATGACGATGAAAGTCAAATTCAATTTTAGGTTCTGTTTTTTTCTGTGTTTGTAATATTCACGAACTTAAAGAAATAAATAACAAAAAGAATTTCTTAGTAATGCCTGACTCTAGCAACCGAGGCCACAGGCTCCTCGGGTTGAACCCGCGGACGCGTTGGTTATTGACGGGGCTTGTCGAGATCTTACCAACGGTTCGCTCGGATCGAACGTTTGAACATAAGTGACAGTTGCCGCTCTAGCGAACTGATGCTATGAGTCAGTGTTTTTAAACGAAAACATGAAAATATGAATTAAATACATTTATCAAAACTATGAGAAATAATTCAACACAGGTAAATGCGACATAACAGTATATATTAAATATGAAAACAAAATAAACCTGTTTTATTATGCACCAGACAATTGTATCCACGGCCCCCAGGTCCGGAGGTATACCGGGGATAGCCAGGTAAATGGGCCGTGTTTTTACCTTCCAGGTGGCCCCGCAGTGCCGGGTGAATGCGATGGTTATGTGTTCGCAAGAATATAGCGGGGAATGGGCCTTACCTAGGGTCCCTGGGTTGGCTGGACCGAAAGTCAAAGTCCCCGCTATTCCCCGGACCTGGGGGCGGGGGCGTGGTTACAAATGACTGGTGCATTACATGTGCTTACCTATTTGAAAGTACACTGAAATAAGGGAATACCTAAGCTCCCACCCCAGATAAGTAGATCCAAACATTTGTCCATGCTGGAAATCCTTATCTTGCCCACGGTCCAAGATAAAAAAGTAACCATATTTAAAAATAAGTTAATAAATTTTACTGTATTTTGTTGAACTGAGTTGGGAGAAAAAGCATCTACCATTAGTGTGGACATACCACGTGATTTGTGACGTCACATTTTGTTATAACATGAAGCAAAAAACAGCTCGATTCGGAAAGGATTATCGCTGTAAGTTTGTTTTTTTCATATCATTTTTTTAAAACATAGCGGAGGCTAAGCGGAAAAAAATGTACACTATTCTCGGTTACTGATCTATATCGTGGGCAAATGCTGAGAATTTAGAAAATATTGTTTGTTATAACGAAAAGCAAATTGCGTGTCTGGTCTAAAAAAAGTTATTTATATCTATTTTCACCATATTTGCATTAAAACGGAAGTCTCGGAATGCATATTCTATCCTCAGGGTATATTCATACCTACAAATGAAATACTTATATAGAAACACGATCACTCGGTGCGTATGTCAGTCCCTTTGTGTTACTGTCATTTATTTAATTACTGGTGTAGAGCATGCAATCCGTGGCACATACACCATGAAGCCAAAAAATAGATGCTTCTTTCGGTGAATTAGATGTGCGTGTAACTGACAGACAGACAGACCTAAGTCTCAATGCCAGTTTTGCGGTCATTAAAAGTGTGCTTCTTCCGGTATATTTGATGTACCCGGCAACTGACATAAAGACAACCGTAAGTCTCAATGTCATTTGAGCGGTCAAGAAAAAGTGTGCTTCTTCCGTACACGCAACTGACATAAAGACAACCGTAAGTCTCAATGTCATTTGAGCGGTCAAGAAAAGGTGTGCTTCTTCCGTACACGCAACTGACATAAAGACAACCGTAAGTCTCAATGTCATTTGAGCGGTCAAGAAAAGGTGTGCTTCTTCCGTACACGCAACTGACATAAAGACAACCGTAAGTCTCAATGTCATTTGAGCGGTCAAGAAAAGGTGTGCTTCTTCCGTACACGCAACTGACATAAAGACAACCGTAAGTCTCAATGCCATTTGAGCGGTCAAGAAAAGGTGTGCTTCTTCCGTACACGCAACTGACATAAAGACAACCGTAAGTCTCAATGTCATTTGAGCGGTCAAGAAAAGGTGTGCTTCTTCCGTACACGCAACTGACATAAAGACAACCGTAAGTCTCAATGCCATTTGAGCGGTCAAGAAAAGGTGTGCTTCTTCCGTACACGCAACTGACAGAGAGACTATCAAAATATCTCAATGTCCGTTTGACGGGTAAAACATATGTGTACTTCTCCCAGCGAAATGGATGTTCGTGCAACTGACAGACAGACAAACATAATTCTCAATGTCCGTGTTACAGGTAGAAAATGGGTGCTCCTTCCGGTGGACTTGATGTGCGCGAAACACAGACAGACATAAAGTTTCAATGTCAGTCTGACGATAAAAAATGTATGCTTCTTCCGGTGAAGTGTCGGTGTGCGCGCAACTAACAGACAGACAGACGAAAGTGCCGATGTCAGTTTGGCGTTTAATAAATGGATGCTTCTTAAGGTGAATTAGATGTGCATGCAACTGACAGAAAGACAATTGTAATTCTCAATGTCCGTTTGACGGAAAAAATGTATGCTTTTTGTGGTGAATTATATGTACGAGTAACTGACAGACAAGCATACGCCTCAATGTCCGTTTGACGGTAAACAAAACAAGATAAGTAACGAATGCATTTTTAAATCACAAAATTTCGTGCAACTTCCGGTGCCGCAGTGAAACTTTAGCGCGAGACTGATGAAAAGTCGGAAAAGTCAAACTTCGTACGTATTTCAGTACAGCTATTAAGTTGGTAACACATTACTTTTACTAAGACTTTAAAAATTAAAATTCGTTGGCCGCATATAAAATTGATCGTCAGAAATATTCAGTCGAGCCATTTCGATATTTTTTCTGTTTTTAATCGAATTTGCGAACATTATAGGTTAAATGTGTCTAGTGAGAATAAATTATTGCAGCTATCATTCTGTACAGTTTAATATATACATTTATGCATGCGACGGAATATGATAAGTTGTTGATGACATATAAATATGTACATGTACTTCATTTCTATGATATGCATTTCTCAATGTATTTGTTATTCATGTTATTGCATACACAATTAAGTTATCACTTTTATATGCTGTGTGAGTATAAGGTAATATCGTTCTGAATCATATTTTGATTTGATAACATCACAAGCAAGAGTAGCGAGCGCTAGTCATATGCTCCATAAAAAAACACAATAACATCAGTGTTTGTATACAACGTGATAGATTGCGTCATAAATGCTACGTTTGAAGGCACTATTTTGCTTCGGATGAAGACTTAAAACAAATATAACTTCACTATTTATTCACCATTTTAAATGAAATATAGCGCTGTCTACGCCGCCTACGGAGCCCAACCTTTGGTCTTTTACAAGGGTTTGATTGAGAGTTTAGTTTTATAAAACACTTCGACAAACCTTTCACAATACGGCCGTTTGACGGAGCACTGTTAAAACATTATTTTGGAAACAGGTTTGTCGAAGTGTTTGATGAAACTAATCACCTTATCAAACTTCAGAAATAACAAGAAGGCGGGGCTCTGTAAGCGGCATAGACTGCCCTTTGTTTTATTTAAAATGGTGTAATAAAAGAAAAGTTATCTTTATTTAAAGTCTTTATTCGAAACAAAATGTTGCTTTCCGACGTAGCATATATGACGTAATTTATCACGTGCTATACACACACTGAACATGTTTAAACCTATTTTGTCACGCACAATTTGTTTATGTAAACCGCATTGAGGAAAATAACTGACATTTTTTTATCCTTATCAAGGGGTCTGGGCATTTTATGAGACGGGATGATTTTCAAATTTCAATCGCAATACAGCGATTTCATTGGAGGACAAAGAATAACTTATAAATCTGTTTTGCTCTTCTTACTGGATGAAGTAAAAGTATATTACTATTTAAATCGTATGTAGTGTGTATGTAACAATCAAAAACATTAAAAGCAAAATATAATGCTTTCTTTTGGTTTATTCAAAGTAAACTCTCAATGAGGGCTCCATATTTTATACTGTTATTTTTACATGTTTTCCTTATATTTTAGAAAATACCGTCATAAAGCGATAATCGATGCCAAGATTATTCAATCGATTATCGGAGATCGATCCTTGTGTTTCAAAAGAAATCTATTTTCGACAGTACGTATTCGAGCGCTACGCAGTTATCTCCCTTTGAGCAGATGGGTGACAAAGGGAAGTAGCCGCTGTGTGAAGGTTGAATGCAAAGTAGCAAGCGTGGTACTTCCTGAAGGCCGACCTCCTTATTTATCATTTGGTTTTATATAATATTTCATCGTCCAAGTCTTTGAATAAGTAGTAATCAGATCCTCACTATATAGTTTGCAATATTGCATTTTGACAGGCCGCAACTGATTAAGTGGAATCTGAGGCATAGTGTTTGTACATACTATGTAATTATCTAACTAAACGTGAGCATTCCTGGCACATGGTAACGGTTTGCATGTATTAGTAGTTTAATAGAAGAAAATGATTTTATTTCATTTCAAACATTCAAAATACATGGTTTCAATGAAATAAGTCGAAATGACCCTTGATCATTGCAAAAGCTGATACATATTCATATATATATATATTTATATGGCGATCATAGTCAATAGTTCATATGTAAAAACATTTAGTATTCGAGCATGTATAGCACATAGATAAATATTACACAGAGACTTGAATGTATGATGCAGATCCCAACAGCTGCCCCTGGCTTACATTAAATAGTTGCCAATCATGACTATAACATCTAAAAATCTACTGGGGTTATATAATTGACTATATAACCCTAGTGGATTTTTAGATTTTATAGAATGTTGAAATATCGTCGCCAAATCACGATTAATATCGTCGCCAAATTACAATTAATAGTTGTATTGTGTTCCATCGCGTGATAAGCAGCCCATAAAATGTTGTATATTTTTCATTTTCAGGATCAAGACTGATTTTACTCAACTGAGGCCACAGGCAACTATTTAAAGTAAGCCAGGGGCAGCTGTTGGGATCTGCATCATAATTCAAGTCTCTGTGGTTTAGTACGGTAGTTTCGTACTTCTTCAAAAAACATGTACAACAGCCTTAAGCCACACTCTTTTTTTTCAAAACCCACTTACAAAACACAGTATTAAATTGAAATTTAAACTAATGTTCAAAGTAGGAAGATCTTCTTCAATAAAAGGTACAATAACCTTAAGCCATACTTTTTTTTCAAAACCCACTTACAAAACACAGTTTTAAATTTAAATTTAAACTAATGTTCAAAGTAAGAAGATCTAATATGCATACAATGAGCGGAAATTGTGCTAGATGTAGATGCCTTATTATAATGATACCTGAATTCGGCATTTAATGAATCAAAAGAAAAATGACTTCATAATTGCAAGAATCTGCTTTATATCAACCCCCACGAAACTGCACATATATAAGTCCCGAAATAAATACGCTGGCGCTAATAACGTTTTTGTTTATTATTATTTTGCCACGTACATAATTGCCAATGGGAACTCCGTCGGGCCATTTCCCATCGAAAACAACCTCGGATGTACGCCGGTACATCAGTAGAAGTACATGTAGTTCGTAAAAAATGAATAATGGTATTAACATATTTTAGTGTTTTAAGGTGTATTTTGTATGACTAAGTTTAATTAATTGCCGGTATAGTGTATTATTGTATAAATCATGAATTAAGATACCCAAGAGCATGGACCTATAAACCATAACCATGGTTTATAGGTCCGTGCCAAGAGAAAAGTCAATAAGTTTTACTGCTAAACTGAAATTACTACACGATCGACTTGCAGCGTAGTTAAATGTAAAGATTTCTGACATTGTAAACAGTCCATTTACATTCGAGGTTGTTTTCGATGGACAATGGCCGAGGAATTCCGAATGACATACATGCATACAGCATGAAAATTGATACATATATGCGTTTCCTCCCAAAACGAATGGAGGTTTTATATGTGACTATTTTTTTTAGAACGATGATCGAGTGTTATTAGTTTTTTATTGTATGATTATTTCTCTCTGGAACTGTTATAATTATTATTAATTATTATTATTATTATGGAATTATTATTATTAGTAGTAGTAGTAGTATTTAGTTTAAGTATTTCCACGAGGGTTTAAATATAACTGATCACGTGTAAGTGAGAATAGAGAGAAAAAAATCTGTGATAGATTTTTTGTTTTCAACTTTTAATTTAGGCAATATAGATCCATAGGCGACAAATGAAAATAAAATGCTGGATGCTCGAGCCTGCGTCAAAGACACGTGCCTGGAACTGAGTAAAACCAGTCGATAGAACAGCTCATGGTTTTCTGTGCATTCCATTTATATATTGCACCCTGTTTAAGAAACATCCCTTATTTCGAAAACAAAATATTCTCTATTGTTTAAATGGCAGCATTTATGGCTCATATCCGTATGCTGAAAATGCCATGTGGTAATTACAACATTACCGCGGGAGTCAAAAGTGCAGCGATTAGAAAAAAGGTAATTTACTGCGCATGCGCACTCGATGATTGTTTTCCATTGCCGCAAGATGAACAAAACCGAACAGGTACTTGTTTACATTTTCCGTTGGTTTAACTTGTTATGGATAATGTTTGCAATATAAAGGTAATGAATTAATGTCATTTTCATATATTGATTGAAACATACCAAAACAAATGTTACTGACTTATTCACAAGATAATTTAAAGGTGGCAAAGAAACGGTAAGCTCTTCAGAGAAGTTTGCCTTTTGCTTTTCCGGGCTGGTTTTGACGGATTCCCAGGCTATTTTCGTCGTCGTATTCTGTTATTTCTTAAACAATCCTGGGTTTATTGGATGTATTTTATCGTCATCTTAGCTATCATATCCTTAGATTTGGGTAAATCTGTGATTTGTCGCAGAAATCGGAGTTTGCTTCCTGTTGGCTTTCACGCCAATGTAAACCGAGGACATGGTTGTTACTATAAATAGTAACAGTGAAGTTCAATATTCATCATACTGTAGGTTGTGTTATGATGGTATCTTGTTATACAAAAAGTGTGTCATTTGTTTGAAGTGGTTGATATTGATAGATGATTTGTTGTAAAGCAAGATTTTCCTTTCTTGTACATAAGAAGCCAGTGATTTTGTTCTTAATTTTTGAAAATGTATGTATTTTGAGCTAAATTTTACTGTGTATGGACAACAAAACACCCATCAAGTATAAAAATTCTTCCAGAGAATATGCAAGTTAATTTAAATTCTTCTTAAGTCTTTCCTAGTAAACTTAAAAACAGATTTAATAAGTCGGTAAGGTAGAAATCTTTTGACAGTTTTGATTTTTTTTTAAATCTTTGTTAAAAAAGTACATGTCGGACCGTTACACAGCTTTCGCATTGTCAGAACCCATGCTCATTTATTATATTAACAGACAATTCTTTGGGGGTAAAAGAGTAGCGAAGCTTCATAACGCCTTAATATATTCATTAAAATTTCGCACTATCCCTATTGCTTGAGGTTTGTCTTGGGCGCCCAATCAAACATCTGGATTTCACCTCATTTTCTTTTCACGGTTCTTGCTAATTTGCCTAACGTATTCAATGGAGTTAAACATTGTGAATAGCCTGGGTATCAAGGATGTGCTTTTTGTATAGTCCTGGAATACTCTTCTTCGTAATATACTTATTTCATGGTGATAATCTAAAGAAAAAAGTTTGCAAACCATATTGCGACTGATTCAGGATTGTGCCACACTTTGAACACAACTTCTCTAAGCCATCATCTTTGGTTAACCACTGGTACTGTGTCGTTTCAGTCAACAAAACATAGCTTTTGGAGGTTTTCAATGATGGGCAATGTAAACAACTTTTTGTAAGCCCTAATATGATTTGCTAATACATTGGTCCTAACATAATCATGCTTTCAGAATATGTTAACATGAAAGAAAAAAGCTATTAATTGGTAGCAATTCACGAAGGTGTCATATGCAAGAAAGTGTCTTTTGCAATAATGAATTGGTGTAATGTATATTTGCCTCAAAAAATCATGCTAAAAACTTAATCACAATTTGCAATACCTACATTTATTTATTTTAGTAGTTTTGGGATGCTACACTACACTTAAGAATCTCCTTTTATTGCCAGGAGGGGTCAAGGTTGATTTCTTATTTCTTAAAAACATGACTAGAAACACATAATTGTTAAGAAAATGTGTACACATATTCTCTCAATGATCGTTTTTGTTTTAGAATGTTTTTTTTATGAACAATAATTTGCTAGAATTTGTGATGTATGTTGCCTGGAATTTAAGATTAAAAGATTGAATGGCATTAGTGGCTTTATCTGCACGTTTTCACTAACAGTGTGCAAATTAAAATTTTCAAAGCCATAGCGAATGGAGCTATTATTTTTTATCTCTGATATACTTATTCTGATTCTTTAGTATTTTAGTTAATTTCAAAGGCTTGTATTTCTTTAACAGACGGTAAGTGATGAAACTCTTATTGAATAGAATCAATTAATTGTAGCTGTTCAACAACTATCAATATTAAATTTCTGGAATCAATGGTGCTACTGATCCTGTATGTACATTTTGTTAATTTAAAAAAATAAGTTTTTAGTGTTATTTCAATTCCAAAGTTAATATTGGCACATTTATTTATTGTTGATTGTATACTTTGTTGGCTCAATTGAAAAGAAATGATGAAATGAGTAAGTTACTCCTTTTTTTTTTAGAGCAAATCCATTTTTCTATCCACAACTCTCGTCTTTATGCCACGGATACTGATATTTTCCTTTATGAGCATTTTATTTCCTCATTTCAGTTCATTTGTCTCATAACATTTCCCTAACATGGTATAATTTCACATTTTAGGTTTTGTGATTTGAAATATATTATTGGTCCAGTAAGCATAAAAATAGTGCAGCAAGTCAAACCGTGTTTTTTTGGTAAATATTGTATGGGTATAATAGGATGGTAATCAATTATGTGGTCATATATCACCATTCATTGGAAATGGAGATCTATACAGATTTTTTGGCGGATGCATTGTGGTCATGCATGTAATGGAAAAGTATTAATACGTGCTGAAAATAAGAATGCATGAATGGACATCTTTGATAAAGAAAAGATATGACAGTTATGAAAGGTCAGGGCTTGACACTAAATTTTCTATCAGGTGACCTTAGGATCACACTGGCTAAAAAAATTCATTTGGTTCAGTTTATCCAACCCGTCCTACTAAATAGCCGCCGACCCTATAAGTCAGTTGGAAAAGAATGAAATATATAAATAAAAACATTTTAAGCTTTATACAGAACATTATATTGCCACATTTCCTCAATGATGATAATTTCGTTCTTACATAAACATACATACCTCAGAAATTAAAAAAAATTGGTAACCCCTAAAAATAACTGCCTTCTCAAGATTTCTTTTTGGTGGAAATGGCTCTGATGACACACAGGTTAAGAATTGTCACATTGCAAAAAATTACAATCCATCATAATTCACCTTCAGATATTATAAGAATGTCATTGTTTATCGATTATAATGTCATTGTTTATCGATTATAATTTTATAAAATTAAGTGCTTACAACTATCTTGCACATAAGATATTAATTAAAATACCTAAATGTGTATTTAATTAACCAAAGCTTGCTGAGGACCACGTCCCAGACACCAGATTTTAGTACATTCAATGAGGTCAGACAATGTGCATCTGTTTACACATAAAGAGATTGTAATTTACAGTGCCCCAGATATGCTGCATTTTGCGTATTTCACTTAAAATAAATTGTCAAATAAATTGTCAAAGACGCAATTAATTTCATCAATGGTCATAAAGGGGACACAAAATGTTTTTAAAACACCTGAATTATTTCAAATTCAACTGTAAAAAACCAAACTTTGTTGGTAATTAAAGCCTGCTTTGTTTACTTTTGGTATACATCAGTTTTTGTATCACAATAATGCTTAAAAATGCCAGCAATTGAAATATTGCTATGAATCAAGCATTAACTGAGGGGTTTCAGGGTTCATACACATATTTGGTGTCTGCATGGTAAAAAAAAACAATGTTCAAATGAGGACGCCAACCACATATTTAAGTAAAAAATGTTGAACATGTTGAGATCAGTTGCAGAGTGCTCCTCAGAGTGTGTTTTTAAATTTATTTCGAACGAAATTGTCAGATCAGCACATACGAAAACAAAAACCATGATGGCATCACTGACCTATAAACCATGGTTAATACATTCATACTGTACCAAACATTAACTTAAAAATAAGTGGGCTCAAGATGGCACTCTAAATATTCAAATGTTTAGCTATGCAAAGAACATAACGTGGTTGTGAGATTTGTTCTATATTTAGCTTTATACTTAGAAGATCATAGATTAAACAGAATGTTGGGAAATAAAAGTGTCAATAGTAGAGTTTGTATACTTTAATTGTTTTATTCACATTTGAAGTTTTGCCTCGTTGCCAGTGCTTAAATTGCTCAATTGTCATGTTTGAAGTACAAATCTTCTGATTTGTCTCCCCCCCACTTAAAGCAAGTTAAACAGGATGTATATGGTTTACTCTGAACGACGATATCAGTTATTGGTGCATAGAGGCATGTCCACACGACGTCGGCAATCCATGCATCCAGTCTGTTCATATGTATGCAAACTATCGTAGGATGACCTACTTACAAAAGATTGCTTGCCACTTAACTATATACCTCCAGTTATTAATTTATTTAATGCCCGTGCAGGTTATTGCATGTTTATGCACTGCACTAGTCTTGAGAAGTTATAATTTTATGGGTATGGGTGTACTGTTTATCTGGACTTTGATGTAGACATTGCACCATTTAAAGACTTAACTAGTGGATAATAACATCCCTGTTGGCTTGATAAATTGCTAGTGTGTTAAGTCAGTCACTTACTTTAAATTGACCCTGACAAGCTGACCGATCCTGGTAGCTTACACGCTTTGTCTTGGTTTGTAATGGTTCTGTTTAACAAAGGAGATTTAACATTTTCGTTATTATAAATATATTACTGGGTAATAGTATTGTGTATTTGTATGTATGAAATCTGTGTTACTGAAATAAGTATTAATTACTAAGTATAACAAAAATAATAAAAACAAATAAGCTAGTTGGTTTGGAAGAAAAAGAAATGAGGTAATTTTGGCTTTGGTGTCGAGTGCATAAACTTCAACCTTGGCCATATAAACTCAAAATATATAATATTTAATTGAAACTTGGTACACACGTTGCCATAGACAATATGCACATGTATAGCAAAGCCCTCAACTCTGGCTATAATAATTACCCGGTCAGTCACTTGTTTGACTAAAAAAGTAGACAAGCATTAGCATACACTTCCTGACTCTCATCCTTGACTTTACAACTGTTTACTCTTGTTAATGTCCACAAAATACATTTATAAATTACAGTCTGCAATTGTTTCGAAACATCCCCAGTGACTCATTTAACTGGGCATCCTGAATCCTATACGCATTGTTATTATTGAGGACTTTTTATTATTTAACATGAACATTAAATATGAGTCACTGGTCCCACCATAAAATTCCATTGTCAATGCTCCAGGGATGATAAAATTCCGGATTAATCCAGAATTCCAGATTTAAGGCCTCACGGATCGATTTTGAGATTAATGTAAATCCGTTGAGTTTTTCCTAGGGGGGAGGGGTACAGGGAGCGATTCGAGCTCAGTTTGAACAATATGGGTACGAAAGGTGAGTTTTCCGTAAATTTAAAGCCGGAAATTAACGAACCTAATTACGTCTTGGCAATCGAGCTATATGATTGGTTAAGATAGCATTCAGTGATTACGGAAATTACCGATGGGACTAGAAGACAGTATCCGGATGGTCGTATCCGGATATGACAGACGACGAAGACGAATAAACAGGTATTGGAAAATTGGAAAAAAATGACCACCACCAACTTCTAAAAACATCGATTCGTCGATTTTAAGGGTATATTTGTCATTTATTTTTAAGAGAAATTCCCGAAATGTTTCTTTTTGAGTTAATAGAAACTGAGAATGAATTTTGCGCATGTAGCATTATTTCGGACATCCCGATTCGGATTGTGTCATAATAATAGATATTTTACAAATTTTATTTGGCCGATTGAAGTTTACGCTGTAAACCGTTTTTTTTATTATTCTCATAATGTTTGAAGCATTGTTGACTGTAATGGGAGGTTCGAATGAAAATTTGTTTGGTCAAATTTAAAAAAAAATGAATAAATATTTTGTAGTAGTAATATATATTACGTAGAGGCAGTCATTTTATTTTCTATTTGAGACAGTTCAACAAAACTTCTTGAGGACCCAGTTTGAGTGAGATTTAAATTCTTTTGTTGTAATTTGTATTTCCAGGTATGTTTACCTGTATGGTTACAAAAGTCAGGGATGAACAGACACCTCAGCCAGTGCATCCAGTTGTTCCTGTCAATGACTGACAATTCAATCCAGAGGCCATGATACTTGGATTTATGGCTGAACATGCTCCCTGGCACCACAGTAGTGTGTCTTACTTAAGACACTTGCCAAAGATACAAAAGCTCTCAGCGAATTAAAATTCAAAGGTGTACAGCATCATACAAGATGACTTACGGAGTGGCTAGCCATTTCAATAATGAACATGTGGAGGAGTTAATGGATCTCGGTTTAGTTTCAACTAAGACAAGTCAACAAACACAAACACTGAGAAAACTGTTGCAGCTATTTTTCTGGCATAGAATAAGAAATAGTATTGAGACATTTGGCCTCCTTAAAAATCACAAGGGCTGATTCTGAATCAATTTTCATAGAATTTGAAAGCCTGTTTGAGAGACTTGAACTGCTGTGGGACAATCTAGTTTGTGTGCTACTGGACTCATGTAACACCATGAGGGGAAAAAATCTGGCTTGGGGACCAGAATACGTCAAAAGTCCACCATGTCCACAACGGCTACGCTGCCAAAGCATTTAAGTCCCGTTTGGATATTATTTGTAATAATATATATAATAATTAATAACATTATATTCTCATCAAATGTGCAGAAAATGGAATAAATACTCTTATGATACATAAAAATTGAATAAATAACACTTCTACAATAAACATTTGCAAGCATGATAATTGATATGTTGTTCATTATTATAAATCAAACATCCCACAGTGTAGACTGTTCATACACAGGCATTTGATCATAGCCAGTTGAGTTTTATGGGAAGTGGACAACTGAACCAAAATGTCAGGTACATGTCTAATGCCTGTGACTTCAGGTAAAAAAAGAGTAAATTTAACTTTGTTTAAAGACAACTGTGTTAAACTTCACTGCTAAGATTCCTGATAATTGTTCTGATTGTGGATGTCTCCTGTTGAACATAATTTTATCTACCTAACCGAAAGATGTACTCCTTGAACACTATTCTAAGGCAAAAAAGGGTATTAGAATCCCTGAAATACGGAAAGCTTCGGGGGGGGGCTTTGCCCCCCATGTCCCCCCACCAGGGCTTTGTCCTGGACCCATCGGGGGCCTTCAGTGGCCCCCTGAACCCCACGCAGACATTTTCAGGATTGGCAACTCGGCTCTGTTATCATCCCTGATGCTCATGATAGTTTTGTTTGACTTTTTAAAAAAGTCTGTTTGACAAACTTTTTTACTAAATAAGTGTTGCAAGGTTTGATTTTATCTTAATAATTTCATTTAATCTTATAATTATTAAGCTAAGATTTTTTTTTCAGGATTGTCCATCTACAGGCAATGGTGGGGCAGATGTTGAAACACAGAGTAAATGTCTCCTGGCAACCAGTCAACTCAGTAATGGTGACCTAGCAACCATTTCAGAGCAACATTCCAGGGAAAACATGGCTGAAGAAAGTAATGGATGTCAAGAAGTTGACCATATTATAGAAAAACTTAACAGTAAAGAAAATATTGCTGGAGCTGATCTTGTTAATCTGGTCCTGTCCAAGTCATGTAAGCAAACAAACAATACAGAAATAACAACAGAAAGTGAAGATAATTTAGTGGCAGATAAACCAGATCATTTAGGGGCAGATAAACCAGATCATTTAGGGGCAGATAAACCTGATCATTTAGGGGCAGTTAAACCAATGGAAAATAATGTAATTTCACAAGTGAAGACCTTTATAACTGAATCAGACCAACCAGATAAAGTCAGGGCAAACTCAGAAATGCATACAGATAGCTCTAAATTGTCTAATGGATGTCTCAAAGAAATTGATGTTGATGAAACCAAAGTTCCAGTGTCGGAAGATACTGTAAATTGTGATCAAGAACAAATTGAATGCAATAACAGTTCTGAGTTTAACAGGGTAGAAATAAAGGAACCAGATAAAGCCGTTGTTGAATCCAATATAGAAGTTAATGATAAGGAAACTGAAGTGAATGATACAAAGAACAATGCAGATATGAATAACTTAACTAATACTGAAGACACAGGTACAACTAAAGAAACAGAGGAAGTGCTTAGTGAGAAAAATATTGTAGATAATGTAGATGCTTTACATGAAGAACATGTTAGTATAAATAATGAGATACCTTTACAAGAAAATTCTATGTTAAAACCAGATGAAAAAATTAAAGAAGTTGAAGAACATGTAGAAAACATTATACCTGATAAGACAAAGGAAGCAAGTACCATTGATCCACCCTCTGTTATCATAGAAAATATAACTGAAACTAGTCCGGAGAATTGTGAAATAAATAGAGAAGAAGAACCTATGGATATTGAAATCCAAAAATCTGACAACTTATGTGAGGTTGTTCAAACAGAGGATGTTGTCAAGGAGGAGTTGAATGAAGCCAAAACCTGTGATAGCAATGGAAGTAAGGAAGAAACTGATTGTGAAAAATCAGATTCAGTTGAAACAGATTCAGTTAAAACTAGTAGTCAATGTGATAATGATGAAAAAAAGGTTGAGATTGTTCCGGTTAATGATCCAAAACCCTCTACAAATGAAAATACTTTGCTACCAAGGAGCCCTAGTAAGTTATACGCAAAGGGACAAAAACTAGACCAGCTTCTTACCAAAATAACAAACAAGGCGGTTGAAACAGATAGCACTAAACCAAAACCTATAGCTCAGAAACATGCAAAGGCTCGGAAATCTTGTGGTGGATCAAACACTCAAATACCTCTGGCCCATGTCAGCAAACCTACTCTCACATCTCTAACATTCAACGTGAAGGAACTAGAGAAGACCGGGGTGCTAGACATGCCAAAACCATCGAAAAGGAAGGCCTTTGAACCAATAAAGATACCATCACCAGATTTTAAAGCCAAAAATCAGGTGAGTTCACCTGTGCATACTCCAGTAAAGTCACCTGTAAACTCTGAAAGTCAATTTATAAAGAAGAGATTAAAAGGTGTTAGAAAAAAGAAAGGGCGCAGACTTGGGGGCTATAAGTTGCCAGGAGAGAAAAAATACAAGAAGAGAGAGTCAGAGGAAAGACAAACAGGAAAAAGTAAAAAAGAGAAAGAAGAAAAAAGTGACACTAAGAATGATAAAATATGTTCTGAGGCAAAAACTAATACAGATATATGTGTGGCTTATAGTTCAAATGTTCAAGCTGACTTGTCAAAAGAAACCAAATCAGACACTATAGATAACCATAAACAGTTAAAACCTGACACAAATTCAATGAAAAATGGTGACACCATTTTAGTGCCAAATAATTTATTGGAAAATCCCCAGCAAATGAATGCTCTTGAAATGCTCACAAAGAACGCCAAGAGATCGTTTGCAAGTGCCAGCTCTACAAAGAAGGCAAAGAAAACTGTAAGACAGGGGATAGATCCACTCACCCATCGAACACTGGACTCGTTTCTGAGGGCAGGCAGCCATTCACAGCTTGTCACTAGTGGCAGAAAGGTTGGTCAATACATCTTAACCCAGTATATCCCATGTGATTCATTAAATTTATATGTTGGTTTAATTTTATATAAGTTTGTTTTTTTAAATTTGATAAGATCAACTTCAGTTTAAGAATACTTGAATATATATGTTTTTTTCTTAAGTTAAATTGTTAAATACAGTCAAACCTCCTTGGTTCGATCTCCCAGGGACTGGCCAGAATACCTCGGGCCTCTGGGAATTAGAGCCGAGCGAGTGAGAAAGAAATCGGTCCTCTACATCCATTTTTAGCCATCAAGGAAATCCATCCAACGGGGTTTGACTGTGTCACATTAGTTAATTATAATTTGAGTGAAGTGTCTTGTTTGGTAAAGACAACATGTAGTATCAATGAGAGAGCCTTGAGATGTATTTTTTTCAGATTGTAGATAAAGCACGGCCAGACAAGAGTGAAGGAGTGGAAATGGGGGACTCTCATATCAGTGAGCACCAGAGAAAACGAAAGGCCTCAGGTAAGGGGTAGACAGGTGAACGTATTACATGTAAACATTATCATACATGTATAATATACTCATGGCATAATTAGAATTCTTTATACCATAAATGACTGGGTATAAGATGATAGGGGGGATAAGACGCAGGCAAAAAAAATCAGTGAAAAATCCAAGAGAAAAAAACTTTTAATCTATGTTTTAGGTTATAGGATGCGTAGAAAAAATGTTAAAATCATCGGCTACCATATTTGTTGACTGTGATGAAAAAAAAAAAATTCAGGAAAATGGCGATGGTTATCTTTAAAACCATACAATACTAATACAAAGCAAAATATGTTTCATTGTTTATTCGTTTCATGTTATATTAAACATAACAAATTTTAAAATTTGTGGCTGGATGGCACTGAAAAGTACCTTATATGACAATTTGTAAGATTTCTTTCTGACAGTATATCGCGGTCTAGTATATCGTTAACGATAACCTGTCGAGAATGAAAAGTTTAGTAATGCAAAAACCTTATACTTTAAGGATTTGTTCTCAAAATGTCAACGCCTACAGAAAAGAATAAAGAACACGTGTGGCAAAGTGCGAAAACACAAGACCATTATCGCAACAGTTATATATATGTTAATATGTGAAACAGCTTTAAAGGCAGTGCAAATTTTTCACACCTTATTGTACAACTGACAATATTTTGACAATGCAAAGCTTTACTTCTTTATATCCATGTTTAATTATTGTTATATTCAAAATAATATTTAATAATTATAAACGTCTTACGATATACTGTTTCCCGATCTTGATCTTCAACTGCCGTTTTAACCAATATATACTCGATCGATATGATGACGCGAGTAACATCCCTTTCCACATAAATCTAAACAAATGCTCGGCCTGAAATCGACCTCCGAAAAAAAGTTCAAAAGCTTGTTACTGGTTATTAGACGCAGGCATATTTTTACATTGAAATATGAGGGGAAAAAAGTGTGTCTAATACCCAGTCATTTACGGTATATTAGTTTTAATATCTACAAATCATCATGAAGTCAATATAAGACCATGGACCTAAAAGACCATGATATTGTCAAAGAACCTAGATCTGCAGGTCCAAGCCTTCAGGCTATGTAGGGTTTAAGCGAAAGAGTTAAGTAGGGTGCTTCACCCTGTCCTCTTGATAGCACCCAGGGCCTTTTCTGTCCTTTTTGGGAAAAATACCCTAGACATTTTGTGTTGCGAAAATGCTGAAATTGGGAATCTTTTACAGTTTAAAGAACAAGCTGTCTCCTTTTTAAAGACCCAAAATGGCTGTAATATCAATCCTTGGTGTTTACATATATATTGCAATAAATCATGACAGATAATATTTCATACTGATCTCTGAATGTGATGAAAATCAATGATTTCTGAATTCAGTTATCCCCAAAACTTCATCACATAATTTGTGGCACCCTCCTACCTTCATAGAATTAAATTCTGCAGATAATAATTATTAGATATTTCCTCTTAAAATTTGTCTGAAAATTCATACAAACTTGATTCCTTTGGCTGTTGAAATCTTATATAACATGTACATAAAATATGTACAATTACAAATACTTTCTTCACAGACTGATACAATATGCCCTGGTTTTTTTAGCACCCTGTCCCTTTTCTGCAGCACCTTGTCATTTTGATAAACTGGCTAAAACACTAGCTACATGTATGTGTTGTCAGTTGACTTTTAACACTGTACTGTATCATGGTACTGGTATTCTTAAGGTAGCTTAACCCATGTCTCATGAATATGTGAAAAACATAATATGTACCGATAGAAAAACATCTCCTTATCTCATAGCACCCATTTTCTCCCCTTTTGCAGGACCCATGAAGGTAGTACAGCATGTGGACATGGACACAGCTATTATAACACCCGAGGAGAAAAAACAGAGGTTAGATGGTAACCAACCCAGACCCTTGGCATCTCCAGTGCAGACAATGGCCAGGTCCTCACCTGCCGTGACCTCGCCCCGCTCCCCACAGCTGCTCACCACCCTAAAGACCATGCCAACATCTGTGTCCACCACGGCTCAGAGAGGGGCGCCTGTATTTACATTGCTGACCTCCAGCCCACCTCGCTCTGCCCAGACCTCAGGGGGAGGGACACAATCCACCCTGATATTAGCCGCAGGGTCCAAATCACCCTCCCAGACCATTCTTCAAAGAGGGATGCTGAATGGGCTCCCCATGTTTCAGATTGTTAGCAATCAGACTATTGTTTCATCATCAGCGCAGGGGCAGGCGCAGTATGTGACTCTAGCTCAATCTCAAACCAAATCAGAGCTCACATCATCTTCCAAAATGTCATTACCCAGTGCGGTTCCTGTGCTATTTACCCCTGTGCAATTCTCGACTGCTGTGACTAGTGTAGTCAACACAGCTGGTGCTAAACCAATCACAACCAGTCTTTTGACTTCAATTCCCTCAACCTACATGCCCCCAAACAATTTCATGGTGTCTAGTTCAGTTTCACATTCCAATATTCAGAAAGACCACAGTGTTTTAAAACAGAAACTTAAGTCTAAGATAGAGTACAGGATGCCGAATGGCCAGTTTCTGGATGCCCGGCACCCTCATGGAGCTGACCACCGAGGGGTTCCAAATGGATTATATCCTGTCACACCTCCACGAACCCCACCAGAACAGAAGTCACACTCGGATGAACAGAGATCAGAGACCGAGTCACAGGGGGAAATAGAGGTAAATGAAGCTCTTTAAAATTGTATTAAAATATTAAAGAATGAACTTCAGTGACTGTTGTAATTATTGAGCAATTTCAATGACCTTTTGAGTTTTCATTTTAATATTTTATCGTTCTGACTTTTAAAGCTGCATTTTCACAGATTTACCATTTTTACAACTTTTTTATTTTTTGTCATGGAAAGAGAAAATTTTGCGTAAATATCTGTAAAACCATGATATCAGATTGCTGACAAAAAATCAGATCGTAGATAATCATATTTTTGTTCGAAAATGAATGTTGTATGGCCTAAACCGTTACTAACTGTTTAAGAAAAATGCATAAGACATAAATTTTTGAACTTAAATATAAAAATCTGTGATTTAATTTTTTGTCAGCAGTCTTATTTAACTGGTTTCAATGGATATTCGCAAAAATTGGCTTGTTCCAAGACAAAAAATAAAAAAAGTCGTCAAAACGTTCAACCTGTGAGAGTGCAGCTTTAATCTTAGGCCTAAAAAAATACATTTGGTTCGGGTTACCCGACCCTACCTACGGAATTGCCGCCGACCCTACCGTTTTTATGGTCAGTTTGAAAAAAAAAAATGAAAAAAAATAAAATAAATAAATATGTAGTTTAAAACCTTAATTGCTTATATAGAAGATAACTTTAACACCATTATCCAATGATGAAAATGACATTCTTATATAAAGCCTTAAAAAATAAATAAAATAAAAAAAAAAAAAATCTACCTACCCTACCTATTTTTGAAAAGGATGTAACCCTAACCCAACAATTTTTTTTTAGGCCTTATTATGAATTTTAAAGAGTAAATGAATACTGATTGCTTAAGATAAAGAGTTTTATAGGCTTTTTTGTTTTTATTTTTAATGATAATCAACCTTGCATGCATGTTCCTCAACCTCCTGAAATGGTCCAAAAAGAATTATTCAAAATATTAGTGTATAATGTTTGATATGAAATATCATTTGGAAGTGTTGCTTGTTTAATAAATTGTTTAAGAACATTTTATTCTTATGTGCTGTTAACTTTTTGTTCTAGAGCTCTGCGAGTGGTTCTGCCACGTCGGATAAGGATGTGGTCCCACTGTGTACATGCAAGATCAGTGGCACGAGCTTCCAGAAGATGGCTTCCAATGTCACCTTCTGTCAAGCCCTCGACTCTGTTGATGGAAAGGTAAGTCTTGTTACAACAATGTAGTCCTTGATGATCCACTCTGTTGATGGAAAGGTAAGTCTTGTTACAACAATGTAGTCCTTGATGATCCACTCTGTTGATGGAAAGGTAAGTCTTGTTACAACAATGTAGTCCTTGATGATCCACTCTGTTGATGGAAAGGTAAGTCTTGTTACAACAATGTAGTCCTTGATGATCCACTCTGTTGATGGAAAGGTAAGTCTTGTTACAACAATGTAGTCCTTGATGATCCACTCTGTTGATGGAAAGGTAAGTCTTGTTACAACAATGTAGTCCTTGATGATCCTCATAATGCTGACATAAATAGATTTGATGCAAGCTATGTAAAAAATGATTCTTGTGGTTAAACTTCCGGTGGAATTGGCTGAGGCAGCCATTATGTCATTGCTAGGCAACAAGTTATTAAGTCGCTTAAGTATGGAAAGAACTTAGGAAACTCGCTATGAAAGTGGCGGATCAATGTAAAAAAAAACAAGTTCAGACAGAGGTGAAAAAAGTCCAGACCACCTGGAAATCATACAATTGTTTTACCAGTGCCTGGCCTGGTTCAAATGGTGGCATTGTATGTGAGTGGGAATAATATTTTAGTTAAGTTGTTAACTGTGGCAAGTGTGAGTTATGATAGTTGCTGAATGTTTAATTTATTGAACTCACTAAATGAATTTATTTCCTATCTGTGTTTTGGTATGTTTCTAATATATCCTCCCTCCCTTCTTCAAGGTGCTGGGTTGCTGTAACAAGGTGACCAACCCCCAGTTGGTCCGACCGGCTGTGAAGATTCCGTTCCTGGCCGTGTGTGAACACCACAGGAAGAGGCTGCGCTCCCACCAGTGTTGTCCTGGCTGTGGACACTTCTGTACACAGGTAAGGCTAAAGTTAGGAAAACTGTGTTTTAATGAAAATTGAAAAGTATTTGATTGATTTTATTATTATTATGAAGCAGTCTGTAAAAGGACTACACTGGCAATACAAGGCTTTGTTATCAGCGTAGAACTGCTTAGCCAATAGTCATAGAAAAATATGCAATGACAGTTAAAATGCATTGAATTTAATGAAGACTAAAAAGATGTGCCATCATAATCATGTTTGTAGATGATGTAATAGTAATAGTAATATTTATTTACATGTTTACCACTCAGCACTAATGCCTATACCTGGTAACCACATTTGTGTATGTTTGTAATTCAATGTACCTTGTACACTTTCATAATAGCTAGGACTCTTGTATGCAAAACACCAGTGTACAATGCACTAAACACAATTGATTAATGGTGACCAATACTCTTTAGCCAAGAAGTGATCTTTAGCTCTGGATTGGTCTGTCAAAGAGATTTAGATTTTTGTATTATTCAAGTCAAAATAGAGGCCACATTTACAATGGGATAGTCCCTTCCAAAATCTATGCATTTATTCTAAAGCTCTGATATATGAAGCCAGGTTAGGTTTCTCACATTTCAGCCAATGATGATAACATAAAAAATCCAATAAAAGAAATAAAAATTAACCGAAATCTTCGTTCTACAGTATGTGAAACTTAATTATAAATGTACTAGTTTTAAGGTCACCACAATTTAGTTAAAAAAAGTTTCATCTGAATTTTTCCGTTCCTTCAGGGCCGGTTCCTACAGTGTACACGTGAGAACAGTACATTTGTCCATCACTTCCATGAGGCCTGCCAGGTATCCCGGGGTGATGGGAAGAACCTGTGCCCCCACTGTGGGGAGGCGTCGTCCCAGTATGAGGTCAGCCTCACCCTCCCTGAGGGCGCCAAGTCAGCCGTGCCCAAGCAGAGCAAGACAAGCAAATACAAGTAAGTAACATGAATATTTCCTTCGTTTTTGTCTCCCATATCAGAATGGCAATAAATTGGCGGAACTTAAAAATTGGAAAACTAATATGTGGAATTACAACACTATTCACTTATATTGCACGCTAGCTATTGAATGGTGCCCTTGACAACTTGGTACAATACAGGAATGTCAACGAATTCTCTCATGATTATTAATTATACACTTACGCTGAAGCTGAGTAAAGCTTTTTATTGGCTTTTAGCAGCACCTGGAAGATTTTTTTACCTGGTGGATAATTCTTTACTTTTTGAATTGATAACAAGTATAACATACACACTATGCTTTGATTATCTTTTATATTTACTACCAATTTTCAATGATAATATCACTACTCATTTATTAGATTTTATTTGGATTCATTTGGAAAAAAAAATGTGACCCTTAAAACTGTACATAGTGACATCTAAGAACGACTTCCTTGAGCCTTTCATTTAATTTAATGAAGTAAGCATTTCAGATGCCCAATATGTAGTCTCTTACCTTTTGAAACAGAATGAAGAATAGAGCACTTGTGCATCTGATTGATGACTTTCCTAATGCATAGTCACTTATTATTCACATTGCACCACAGGATGAAGGCTCGTATAGGTCTGGCTGACCGACGGAGTGCAAGTGTTGAGAAGGAGGCTATGGAGGAGACCGCTGTATCCGTCATCCTGGACAAAACCAAGAAAACGATCTCTACAAGTAAGGCCATAGCTTCAATCGATCACTTTGAAAACAACAACAACAACAATGATATAAAATTAAAACTTCAATAAAGGTCTTTAGAAGTAATTGAAATAAGGTTTTCTTAAACAAGTTCAGTATTTAAGATTTTTTTTCATATTCTTGTAAGTTTATTATCTATAAAACCAAACAAATAAACATATAATCAAACCCAGATCTAAGCCCAGTATGCTTCAAGCTTTTGGGCTTGTGCCAATTTTCGTTAAACCTCAGCAGAATTTAATTGACACCACCACTGTTCAAACAGCCAAGTTTATATAATGCACAATTGTCATGGAAGTATTTCAGCTTTGAAGTTTGAAGTTGGAATATCCCTGAGGAATTATGCAAAGAATGAGTGTATTTGTTTTAGGAGTGTATTTTAGAATCTTGGTTTGTCTGTTTATGAAAACGTTTGGTCATTGCACAATTATCTGGTCACTATCAAAATGTTTTCGCTGAACTGCGTGTTATTATCATTCATTTTACGGTAATATTTAAGCATTCATTCCTTGAACAAACTAAAAAACTTCTTTGTATAACAAAAAGGGTCACAGGTGATTATTTCATAAGTCTATGATGGATGAAAATATATATTAATTAATATTGAGGTGTAGTGTAATTCAGTTAGTAAAATTAAAGTTCGAAAAATTAAAGTTTTACAGGCATAAAGCTGATTCATGCTTGAAGGCTTGTGCTGATTACATTCACTGGTAATTGATGTATTGATATTTGAAACAGACTTGCAGGGCTTGAGCTAATTACTTTGACTGGTAATGGTGTATGGTTTGTCTTTAGATGATCTCCCACTGGGCCCGGACAGATACTCCCTGGAGCGTGTGCTGTCTACACTCGGTGTGGAGAGGTATGTGACTCCATTTAACTGTGGATATAACTTTTATTGTCGCAGAAATGATATGCCCAAAAAGGGTGGCATATAGGCCTCTGACCGTCCATTAGTCAGTCCTTCTGCCAGTCAGTTCCCATGGTTTCTGAACAATTACTGAAGAACTCTTTATTAGGCTTGTTTGTAAATTCTAGCAAGTAACTGCTATTGATTTTAAAGTCAGGTGGTCAAAGGTCAAGGTGACATGGAGTTGAAAAAATAGTTTTAGATCAATAACATAAGCCCAGGAATCTCAAATTTGGTAGGCAGGTTATCTATGACCCTCAGATGGCCCCTATTGATATCAAGGTCAGTTGTCAAGGGTCAAGGTCCCAGTTACTTTGAGCTGAAAAGCACTTTCCAATTGATAACACTGAAAAAGGCTTTGGACCAGATACCTCAAACTTGGTAGGCAGTTAACTGAGGTTAGTCATGACCAGGATTTTGGGGCGAGTAGAATCTGAAAATGGATTTGATATCACACTGTTCTTAAAAATAAAAATAAGCAGATGAAACTGAATCTTACAAAACAGGCGGAAGTTCTTAAATTCTGTCAATCATTGAAAACTTGGTTTAGTGGTTATGGCAAGCAGCAGCCTTTCTTATTGAATGCTTAATTATAGAATGATAACAGCAGAACGAATTACCGGTTACAAGTATTTGAATTTTGATGAGTAGATTGCATTGCAGAGGAGATTCGTTGAAGTTTGATGAATGAAATTATTTTGTATAATTATCAGCAATAATTTCACATATGACACATTAGTGAAATTAGTGTGATCATAAACAATTATTATTTTGCCCTCATGGTGACCTCCATGTTAAATACTGCATCATGTAAAACCAAACTTTGAATGTTTACCAGGCCGAAGAAGTATCGTCACCTGCCCAAGTGTCTGTACACTCCCGCATATGATAATGACCTGGAGAAGGTTGTCTACATGCTTGGTGAGTGAACCAGTTTAGTTTATAACCATATGTTAAACCTTAATTGTGTAGTAAGCTGAAAGCTTATATGACTCGCTCTGTTTCCTTGGCAGTAACTAGTACTGTGTGAGTCTATGAGAAAGCACCTCTTGGGTGAAAGGCGGACACAACTAGACACTCTCTCCCAACCTATGAACCAGTTTATAGGTCCATAATTTGGTTGTGGGATGACAATATCATTCTGAATCTTATCATGACATTTTACCCCGCTGAATTAAAATAATAAATATTTTAGATGTAGCTGAATCAAAATCATCATTCAATATTTTAGATGAAGCTGAATCAAAATTACCAATATTTTAGATGTAGCTGAATCAAAATTACCAATATTTTGGATGAAGCTGAATCAAAATTACCAATATTTTAGATGAAGCTGAATCAAAATTACCAATATTTTAGATGTAGCTGAATCAAAATTACCAATATTTTAGATGAAGCTGAATCAAAATTACCAATATTTTAGATGTAGCTGAATCGAAATTACCAATATTTTAGATGAAGCTGAATCGAAATTACCAATATTTTAGATGTAGCTGAATCAAAATTACCAATATTTTAGATGAAGCTGAATCAAAATTACCAATATTTTAGATGAAGCTGAATCAAAATTACCAATATTTTAGATGAAGCTGAATCAAAATTACCAATATTTTAGATGTAGCTGAATCAAAATTACCAATATTTTAGATGAAGCTGAATCAAAATTACAATATTTTAGATGTAGCTGAATCGAAATAACCAATATTTTAGATGTAGCTGAATCAAAATCATCAATATTTTAGATGTAGCTGAATCAAAATTACCAATATTTTAGAGGTAGCTGAATCAAAATTATCAATATTTTAGATGTATAAGTAAGGTCAATGTTTAAATTTGAAAGCATTGGAATCATTGTCACGTATGGCGTTATGAAGAAATAATAATCTTTAAAATCAACTATCAAACAATCTGACCTGAAGAATTTATAGTTTATTAAAAGCAGAAAAACATGTAAATAAGGAGTATTGTGGGTTAAATTTCTTGACTAACTGACATTTGTGTATATTGCAGAGGACGGTCATGACCCACGGGAAAGTTATGATGATCTGGAAGGTCAGAGTGCCCTACACGCCGCTGCAGCTGTTGGAAGTCTCCCCATCGTACATGTTCTCATACAGGTATTGGAAATAATCACATATATATATGAACACCAGCATTATATCTGATGTATTTTGGACAATTTCAAAGTAATATTAAAACTTTTCCCCATGAACGAGGAATTCCAAGTAAGCGCTATTCATCATCTCGTGTTGATGATGTCCCTTTTGTACACACCGCCCGTCCACTACTAGGATCGCTCCAGTAAATGACTAGTACTTATGAACACCTGTATAAAGGGCTGAATGACACGAGATTATCCAAAACTTATACACTTATATTTATGATAAATTTCATAATACTCATAATCTTGCAAAATGGCAGTTATATACTTTTTTAATACTAGATACCTAATCTTTGTGGTTTTTGGATATGAGAATCATATGTAAGCTATAATTGCAACCTTTTTATGAGTCATGATGATTTTGAAGTATACATTGTAACCTTTGATTCAAGAAATCCCCTTATTCCAGGCTGGAGCATCCCCTCATGTCCAGGACATCTACCTGAAGACCCCACTCATGTTTGCCGCTGAAAGCAACCACATAGACGTCACCTACTACCTGATCAAGGCTAATGCTACAGTAGATGCTAAGGTATGGGGTATATAGGGGGCTCATTTTAGAATTTGTTCAAGGTGGAAAATCAGAGTGTGAGGGAGTCTAGGGATATGGCAAAACGTTCAATTTATATCATAATATGATTTTAATACATTTGATTCTACTGAAAATTACTTACATTAATATCTCTTCATCATTTTGCAATATTTTATAAATTCTCATAACACTGAGAGATATGCGATCTTTTGTTGTATTATAGCCTAACAACTAGTCAACCAACAGGATGAGAGGTGTCTAGTGGTATGGGTGTCCATCTCTAGCTGAAGAAAACGTTGGTTCCTGGGGAACATTTCTTAGCCATTCTAAATCCAAATCTGGTTTCTACCGAGGAAATGAACTCAAGCATGCTTGTAACAACTATCCCTGTTGTCACAGTCAAGCTAAATGTAATTACTTATTAGTATAAGCTATCAAGATCTACCCTGGATAGACTTGAGAGAGGGTAAATATATGCTAACCCCTTTCATCACTATCAAGCTAAATGTAATTAGTATAAACTAAACAGCCTCCCTCCCTCTCTCCAGGCTGACGATGGAATGACAGCCCTGCACCTGGCAGCAAAGGCTGGCCACCTGAATGTGATCAACATTCTCCTCGACACGGATCGTATCCCGATTGACACTCGGGATGACGGGGGCTGGACGCCTCTAATCTGGGCTGCTGAACACATGGAGATGGAGGCTGTCAAGCTTCTGCTCAAGAGGAAGGCTGACCCCAACCTGAGGGACACTGTGAGTGTTCTGATAGAGGAGTTTTGTGTGGCTTTTCCAACTGTATTTAAAATTACTGGCAAACTGATTTGGCAAACATTTTTTTAAAGATCATTTGTGAATTTTTACATTCAAATTGGAAAAATATATGATTTTGGGCATTGAGAAAATAGTATCAAAATCATATATTTTTCCAATTCGAATGTAAAAATTCACAAATGATCTTTAAGAAAAATGTTTATCAAATTAAGAAAAGTAATTGACTCTCGCAAAGGCACTGAGCTAACAGCATTTATTAATTAATTAATTATTCAATGATGATGAAGGAAGCTAAGTGTAGCTTGAAGAGTCTTTCTGATTTAATTCCCAACAGATGTCCCAGATGCAAAAATTCCCATTTGGGCAGGTATGGGTCATTTCCCAAAAAACTCTGTATTCAAACCCCTGTATTTGTATCTAATTTGCCACAATGTTTTCTTTAGAACATATCTGAAGTTTATATTGCATGAGCAGCGCAGCATTTTCATATAATTGTTTATTTCATTGCTGAATTGGAATATTGTCCAAGTGTTAATGCACAGCATGAATGCACAAAAACAAAAAATCAATCCTTGATTTAGCAAAATATTGAATTTGACACGCAAGTTTAAAGAGAAAGATTGATCCCAGCCTGAATAGGAATGAAATGAAATCTTGGGTAAACCAAGATAATTGTTGCGTTATAATGTTTCTAGGAAATATCATTGCTACAACACTCAGACATGATGTTAGCTCCTGAACACTCAATATTGCGTGTTGATTTCTGGTTTCGAAGTACAAGATAAATAGAAAATAAATCTTGAACTTAAGTTATGAATAACATGTTCATACTGCATTCTCTGCGAGTTTGTCTAATGAAGCAGGGCTGCTGTTTGTATCTTCTTTTGAATGTGATTGAAATAAAATAATCCTGTTTTTTTGGCACCAGGTGTTGTTTAGTGCCTAGTGGTGAATGGTTTGGAAAAATGAACTTGCAAAACCCCCACATGAACACTGGAATTTGAAACTATCTTTGTTGCTTGCAGGAAGAGAATACTACAATGCACTGGGCTGCATTCTCAGGTAGCGTGTCCATAGCTGAGCAGCTTCTGTCAGCTGGCTGTGATCTGGACAGCCTCAACATGCATGGGGACAGGCCACTGTAAGAATATACATATAATATATTATACCTTATTTGTTTGATTCTAGGGCCCTTGATTCAGCCCCATTCTTAAAGTATGAAGATGTCCTTTAAATTCATATATATAGTATAATGATTATTTTAAAAGGTATATAAGACAGTCAGGTTAACTTTTTGTTGGTTTTAGTTGATAATACATTTTTGAAAATTCACTCTTTGCTACAACTTTCCTCATCAAACAGCATTGGCCTCCTTCCCCTATGTGGAAGGAGGCATCTCTTTGCTCTCACACCTGGCACCTTGATCACTATGTAACAGGACATTCATTTGTTGACTAGTGATTGATTAACTGAACCTACTGTGCTTGTGGTGTACTACAATAGGAAATTAATTAATCTCTAATAATTTATCTACAAATTCTTGTCTTTTTTCTTCAGGCATATAGCGGCTCGTCAAGATCACTATGAGTGTGTTGTGTAAGTGACATGTACATATATATTTATTTTACAATTAGGAAAACTAATGAGTTTGAACTATGTGAAGGTAACATATGCACAATTATATGAATTTGTACTAGTACTAAAAGGATTTCGGAAATTTAAAGATTGATTAAATGCATCAACATGAAGTACAAGCTAACTATACTAAGGAATCCATTTTCTTTCAACTGTTACATATGCTAGAGATGTTAAACTGTTTGCAGTCTGTTCCTGGCGCGAGGGGCAGATGTGGAGGCGAAAAACAACAAAGGAGAAAGTCCACTAGAGGTTGGTATACAGTAGAGAACATGTGAACATCTTAAGTACAAGATTTTGAAGACGATAGTTCACAGTTATTCTCACCAGAATATGATTAAAATTTGTGTATGTGTACTACTATAGATCATATTACTCCAATAAATTCTTTCTGGTTTATTATTTCCCGGTGTTCTAAACAAAGTAATAAAGAGGTTTTACCTATCCTAATGTATCATCTACAATTTCAGTACTAAATGTCTTTGGGAAAATAATCCTAGACTGCTCATTACTTAGCTTATTCAGTGCAGTAAGTGAAGAAGACTTCACACGTTAAAGTATGAATATGTTTATGTAATGTTTAACAAATGTTCAATTGTAAACATTTGTCTTAAAATGGTTAAGGACTTGACATTATTTCATTTCTTTAATTGAAAGTTCTCTGTCAGAGATTATTTCGTTATATAGATCATATTTGTATCAGGGCTATTCTGTTTAAACAAACAACTAACCACAGGAAGGCAAAATAAAGAATTTCTATACAGTAGGGGAGGTTTCGTTTTTTGCTTCTAATTAGTAAAATAAAATTAAAGGGGAATATCCAATTTTAAAGCGCTTACCTTGGGGGCGGGCATATTTTTAAATGGAACAGCCCACTGTTGGATTGCTGTAAACATGCTAATTGTCCCTCCACAGTGTTGTATGGATCAGACGTCCCCAGTGTACACGGCTCTCAAGGTGAATAAACAGCTCAAGAGTTTTGGGGCAAAGCACATGGGAAGACCAGAGAAACTGCTCCACAGGTAGGTCTGCATGGAAGGGAAGACTGTTGGAAGACTTGAGATGGGATATTCTGTGAATTATTACCTCAATATAACACCCAGTTCGGTCAGTAGCCTTATCAAATTATAACTGTGTCTATATATTGTGATCTATGGGCCATGAAAAAGTAATCATGAATTTGAGATTGGGAGCTTTTGATTTCAGACTTTCATGCACCTGTAATAACAAACATAACAAATAGTAATGAATACCTTGAAATGGGTAAACATTGCTTTGGAAACAATTTTAACTGGGGTCTTTGCCCAATGACCTGCTTTTAATCTGCTTTTGGCCCTTCAGGGTGACTGGTTGGTCATTAGAATGCCACATGGTGTGGTATATTTCTTATATTATAGCGAACATTTATATTACCATTCAATAGATAAAAGCATGTTAAATGTGTTTTATTGAACTACGGTAAGCAAATGCTTAAGGTGTGATTGTTTTCAACGTTTTGGAAATCACAAAGCCTCACTCAACAACAATTTTTCATGACCTCAGTGGTTCATAAAATATTTTTGAACTGGTTATAAAACTAGTATATATACGTATCAATCGTCTTTATGTATACAAAAAGAGACACATTAATGTAAGGTGTAATAAAACAAAGTAGCCAGTATGTTTTTATGATTCCAGAGACCTGTCCAAAGGTCGTGAGAACATTCCAATCCCTTGTGTGAACGGTGTTGACGACAGTGGCATCCCAACGGACTACCTGTATGTAACTGACAACATTGAGACCATGTGTCTGCAGGTTAACAGGGTTATCGGGAGTCTACAGACCTGCCAGTGTAAGGACGACTGCTCCTCTATCTACTGTGCATGCGGCAAGAACAGCCTCCGATGTTGGTATGATAAGGTACGTGTAAGGGGATGGCAAGAAGTGTATAACAGTCAGCAAAACACCATTGGACCTCAGAAGGTCTGTAAAATTGCCTGAGAACCTATTCATGCTTCAATAAGCTGGTCCCACTATCTCTTGACTTGTTAAGTAGATGCCAGTACTGGATTCTGCTTTGCAAACAGACTCAACCCTACATTATATTAGATAGAATCTTTTGTAACGACTCCTTATAGCTTAGGCAGTATCTTCAAACAAGTCGACAAATAGCATACTGTAATTTTTGCTTTACATTTTAAGCTTTTATAAGTATTAAAAAAGAGAAGTGTTGTTGTCAAGCTATTTCATTGCTGCTATACATGTTTTAGTATGGTCGACTGGCAGCAGATTTCAACATGCAGGAACCACCACTGCTGTTTGAGTGTAATCGCGCTTGTGAGTGCTGGACCACGTGTAACAACAGGGTTGTACAGAATGGAGTCATGTGGGTACCAAATTGTGCAACTTTTTATGTAGCCTGCGTAGCATTTGGGACACATAAGGATCATGTTGTCCAGCTTTGTCTCCTTTGTTGTATTCGATGTCACTCTTTCATTTTTAGCTCGACTATTCAAAGAATAAGGAGAGCTATACTAGTCACCCAAGCGTCGGCGTTGACGTCACCCCTTGGTTAAGGTTTTGCGTGCAAGCACACATAGGTTAATATCTCAACAACTACTTGAGGTATTGCATTGAGACTTAATGCAATGGTACTCAACCATCCAACCTACTTAATTAACCAAGTTAGATAACTCTAGTTTGCATTTAATGCAAATAATAGGCCTTTATTATTTGACTTAGAAATTCTGGTTAAGGTTTTGCTTGCAAGCACACATAGGTTAATATCTCAGCAACTACTTGAGGTATTGCATTGAGATTTGATACAATGGTACTCAACCATCCAACCTACTTAATTAACCAAGTAAGATAACTCTAGTTTGCATTTAATGCAAATAATGGCCCTTTATTATTCGACTCAGAAATTCTGATTAAGGTTTTGCATTTAAGCACGCATAGGTTAATATCTCAGCAACTACTGGATGAACTGCATTGAGACTTTATAAAATGGTACTCAACCATCCAATCTACTTGAATAACCAAGTAAGATAACTCCAGTTTGCATTAAATTCAAATAATGGCCCCTTTTTTATTCAACATAGAAATTCTGGTTAAGGTTATGCATGTAACCACTTATAAGTCAATGCTTCAGCAAATACATAATGTATTGCATTGAAACTTTACACACAGGCTCCCAACCATTTTACCTTCTTATTTAATCAAGTAAAATAACTCTATCTTTCATATTATGTATTTTTTGCCCCTTTACTAAGCTACTTAGAAATTCTGGTTAAGGTCTTGCATGTTAGCACACATAGGATAATATCTCAGCAACTACTTGATGTATTGCATTGAGACTTTTTACAATGGTATTCAACCACCCAACCTAATTGAATAATCAAGTAAGATAACTGTGTTTTTAAAATAATGGCCCTTTATTATTACACTTAAACATTCTGGTTAAAATTTTGCATGTTACCACATTTATGCTAATATCTCCGCACATCATGTATTGCATTGAAATCTAATCTAACAGTGATCCTTGCATGTTTCGCCAAAACTTTTCAATCCTTACACTCAAATGCGGCGGAATAGTCCAGCGCGCTGTCTCTGTGACAGCTCTTGTTGCTCTCGTACTTTAATATTTGTTATCCAGTCTTTAGCAAACTTCCTTACACTGTTTATTAGCATACTATCTTGTCTGAATTAAATTAACAGCCAGATCGCACTATTAACTCCAGAGTTATGGTCCTTGATCAAAATTAATTCATTTCACATTCCAAAAAGTGGGCCCTCTAATTAATATTAAATTGGTTGAGTTCTAACTCATAAACAAGATTTATGGATTGGCAATTACCACAGTGAGTTTTAATGGAATGAAATCTCTGTCTTGATTCCTTATCTTTCTGGAATATATGAAGAAATCTAGAAACTTATTCATAAAATTTCTGTTTCTCGAGTGTCATTGGCACGATGTCGTTGTTTAAAAACTGAAACCCTTTTTCACAATTAAACCATTGAAGATATCAGCATAGAGCTAGGTATATTTGTATAAAGTCCCATAATTCTTGAAAGATTTCTTGAGCCTTGCCGCTTTACCTGTCAAGAATAGGGACAAGCTTTAACATCAACTTATGATGCTTTAGATTGATAAAATGTGCTGACATTAAGTCAGGCAAGTTGTGATTGGACATATCCCATGATGTGTCTGTATTTTTTGTATCTAAATAGCAATCTTAACTTTGAAAGTTCCTGTATTTTCCAGGTCCCGTTTACAGGTGTTCAAAACAGCAGGTCGAGGTTGGGGCTGTAAAACACTTGTGGACATTCCGAGGGGCACATTCATATGCGAGTAAGTTACTACATATAGAGAGAAATATTTTTCTGATATGTAATCAGTTTATAAATATATACAAACTTTACATATTTGGCAGTTGAATCCAAATATGGCCTAAACTAAACACAGCCTGATACAATGTGCCCCTTTTCACCCTTGGTACAATGCCTTTTTTCAAACATGGCTTAAACCTAATATTAGTCTTATTATGCCCCCTTTTGAAAAAAGTGGGGTATATTGTTTTGCACATGTCGGTCGGTCGGTCGGTCGGTCGGTCGGTCTGTCTGTCGGTCGGTCGGTCGGAATACCAAATGGTTTCCGATCAATAACTTGAGAACGCTTTGACCGAGGGACCTCATACTTGGTATGTGTATTGGTCATCACCAGCAGATGAACCCTATTGATTTTGAGGTCAGTGGGTCAAAGGTCAAGGTCAGTGTGACCTTTACATGAAAAACGGTTTCCGATCAATAACTTGAGAACGCTTTGACCCAGGAACCTCATACTTGGTAGGTGTATTGGTCATGACCAGCAGATGAACCCTATTGATTTTGAGGTCAGTGGGTCAAAGGTCAAGGTCAGTGTGACCTTAACATGAAAAACGGTTTCCGATCAATAACTTGAGAACGCTTTGACCCAGGGACCTCATACTAGGTAGGCTTATTGGTCATGACCAGCAGATGAACCCTATTGATTTTGAGGTCAGTGGGTCAAAGGTCAAGGTCAGTGTGACCTTTACATGAAAAACGGTTTCCGATCAATAACTTGAGAACGCTTTGACCCAGGAACCTCATACTTGTTTTTTAATGCATGCACAGATGATTGGGATTGATGTATAAATGTTTGTATAGAAATGATTTTCTTTTATGTTACTATTTTAGTTGGGCATTTATTTGCCTTCTTAAGTTATCATAAGTAAAGTGCATCTTATGCAATTTTGGAGAAAATTTGCCTCAAGCTCCTCTATCCACTAAGTGCCATGTTTGTTTCAAACTAAGATAGATGATCATCAAGGATATATTTTCTTCAGTAAAGTTTTAAAGTAAGAGTATTGTTCTGATATTTGTCTTATATAGTAGACAGTAGAAATTTATATGTCACTAAATGCATGAGTTGAAGTATCAGTTTTCAGTGAACATCTAGTTTAATTATGCCCCCCTTCGAAGCAGAGGGGTTATATAATTGCTTTGCACATGTCGGTCGGTCTGTTGGAAGACCAAAGCTTGTCCGAGTGATAACTCAACAATTCCCGGACCTATGGTCATCAAACTTGACATGAAGATTAGGTATGACCAGTAGATGACCTGCCTCATATGCATCCAATGACAAATCAGCTGTCATTTCAGTCCATGCATATTTCATTCAATTGTCCAAATATTTCTGGCAACTTGGCGCTCAGGGGGCATAATGTTTGACAAACATCTCTTGTTTAAACCTTAAAATGACCTTAGTCATGACGTTGTTTATTATAAAAAGGAGTTATATGGAGGTATACAGTGAAGGAAGTTATTGGGGCATGACAGGCTATAATATTGACCCCCTGACCTACATATTACAATCATGTCTGCTCAAATTTTAAATGGTTTACCCATGTCCTTTTGAATCCTTTATTTACGTCCATAAAATTGGTTTTACCTTCGTCCATTTACTTGGTTTACCATTGGCCATTAAGATGGTAAATTTATGTCCATGGTAAACCTATGTCCATTAAATGGTTAAGCCCTCGTCCGTTCAAATAGTTTTAAAATGGTTTACCTTTGTCCATTGAAATTGTAAACTTATGGTCATCGAGTTATGACATGATGATTATTTGCAGGTATATAGGAGAGCACATATCAGACTCTGAAGCAGACAGGAGGGAAGACGACTCATACTTGTTCGACTTAGATAATAAGGTAAGTGGCTTCATGTCTATAAAGTGCCTGATACATTGCTTTATTCAAAAACCTTACTCAAGTGTTCAGTGAATATAGAATCATGTAAAATGCTGAAATATCAATTATTATGTCAATAATACAATTCTAACTATGGAGACAAGTCCAGTATTCAAAAATAAAATTGATATATTTTCCTTTGTGCAGCTGCTTGATTACCGTATTTTAGAATTCGGACAAATGATAGTGAAGCGGGTTTTTTTAAATGTCACTTAAAATGTCTTAAAGTTCACTGCTCAATTTGGCTTTTCAAGACAATGGGCCCTTAAAGTATTATTGTTCACCCCTCAGATGGCCTCAACAAAAAGATTGCCCCTCAGTGTTTAAAGAGTCCACCCCTCAGTTGGCCATTTCAAGATGATGGACTCTTAACAGTTTTTCTTGCTTGTTTAGTTTACCTGCATGTCAAGTTGCGCTTTAGATGCTTGATAATATCTTAAAGGGTTGCACTATTAATATGAGTTCATATGTCTAGCGCTGTTTCCATCACTGTATATAATACCATTGGCAGGATGGTGAGACATACTGTATTGACGCACGGAGGTACGGGAACGTTGCCCGCTTCATTAACCACCTGTGTGAGCCGAACCTGGTCCCGGTGAAGGTGTTTGTCGACTCCCAGGATCTCCGCTTTCCTCGCATCTGTTTGTTTGCCTCCCGTGACATCAAAGCACAAGAAGAACTTGGGTACGTTCAGACAGCAGCACTGCCATATAGGTCCTAATAAAGGCAAACAATTTAGATTGTAACTTCACAAGTCTTAATATGTCTGAACATCACAGGAAGCAACAAGTCAATTGTTTTTGTTTCTTACTTTCTTTAATGAAATTATGGCTGGGGATCTGTTTCATCTGACAAATATAATTATTATGATAATTAAAATGATGACTTAATTTTTTTATTTCAACTGACACCTTAGATGTTTGTTGAAGTTGGCCATTGCGCAATAAATGACTTGTTGGAATGAGACTTTGATGTTGTTAGTGTTTTTAAGCTTTGAGCTGGGATAAGTATTATTGTTCTGGGCCAGTATTAGAGGCACACAATTTAGGTTGATGCATTCATTTTTTTAATTTTAAATCATTATCGTGTTTTCATTTGTCTTGAATGATCAGTACAAAAAAATGTCCATAATTTAGGTACAGCGAAAAAATATTAGTGATTTTTTTGCACTTTTTTAACTGGCCACGTAGCTATTAATTAATTTTTTTTTATAAAAAACTGTACTTTTATCTCATATTTTTTATTGTTTGTTTTTATCACTTAAGTCAAATGAGTTTTGCATCAACCAATATTGTTAGGCTTTAGATATTTCTTACCCTTTTCATTCTTAGACATGCCATAGTGATTCCCATTAATTCAGTCTATTGCACAATTAATTATACTGTCTAATCACAACACTCAGATTCTACTCTTAAGTTTAAGAAATCATTGATTTGTGGACTGAGTTAAAGCCTTCTTTAAATTTGTTCTATATCGCAAAATGCCTAGGCTCTTGTGCTGAGAACCACATTAACCATCTGCCTTGGCTGTAGCACTAAGAACTACTTTTTGGAAATCTGACAGCAGTGATAACACTGATCATGATCAAGGAGCGGTATTCAGTAACCAACTTAGATTTCACTTAATCTCAAGAGTAAAATCTTAATGTTTTGATTGACTGTAAAATGAAATTGCCAATCGAAAAATGGTATCACCGAGGCATGTCTTAAGGATAAGAATATAAACTATACTGAGAACTGCCCTTGTTGTCATTCAAACTCGACCATTTAATTGACAAAAAAAAAACACAATTATATTTTGTCAATAAATATTAGCACCTGGCTGTATAACCCTTTGGCCTACTTTAAAAATTTTACCAATTATGACAACGTCTGTGGAGTGACAGGAGGCTCTCATATGCATTATGTTAATTGGGTGTCTATAATAAATTATGTAAGAATCATATGCATGCCCATGTACCTTCCAGGTTTGACTACGGGGAGAAGTTCTGGATCATCAAGTGGAAGCAGTTCACGTGCACTTGTGGCTCCGAGAAGTGCCGCTATTCCAACGACACAATACAGAAAACCCTCACAGAATACAGACAGAAGCACGAGCTAGACGACCCCATAGACTGAACACACAACTCCATAGATTGGACACCAACCCAATAGACTGAACACACAGTGCTTAATGTATGGAATGTGGACTACATGTGTGAAACATAGACTGAATACACGACCCCATAGACTCTTATTGATGGAATTAAGACTGAACATATGTTGCTTAATGCCTTGAATGTGGACTAAATGTGTGGAATATGAACTAAACACATATCTTAAGTTTGAGGAGTTTACAGCTTGTTACATCCACTTGGAAAATGGACTTAATCCATTTGGTCTACTTTTTCTTGCGCATCTGACAGGCATTTCCAGTGAGTATGTGTTAGCTGTGCTGTAAAATTCTGTCAGGCAACCCCTATGCCAGATGAGTCATGTGACATTTCTTTTACAGTATGAGTTATGATGATTGCATTTTGTTATTTCAATAAAGCGTAATTGAATATATACTTATACAAGGTTTTTACTTAATTGTAAATAAATAATCGTCCAAAATGTGATTTTTAGAGGAACTTCGTGACCTCAACATTGATCTATAATTACAAAGCGCCATGGTGCCAGAGAACAATGTTTTTAGTTATTTGTACAAAAATGTGATTTCTATATTAATATTTTTAGAAATGGATAATTTAAGATATGCAAGGAAAAAAATCAAATAATGATTCATGTATGGATAGAAAAATCTGACCATTTGGCACACTGCTTGGTTGTTGTTATATATCCAGACCAAACACACAAGATAGATATTATTTAGTGTATAATGTGACCTCAATCACATCCTATTCTTTAACTTTGGCCAGCTCCCCTGGCTTCGTGGCATCTATTTAGACTCATATGGGGGAAATACCGTAAAAGAACTCCCTCATCTGAAACTAGCAGGGTTCATACTCAACCTTATCTGTAAGTCACCAGTTATTCTATATTTGTAGTTACATTCCTTTAAATTACACAAATATAGATGCATACAAGCCTTATTTTTTCAGTAAAAAAGGAGTTGCATTTTTAATTAATAAAATAAAGAAGACTTACATGTAGATTGAATATTCTTTCATGAACAGGTTTGTATTTAATATGTGGAAATATCTACAACTGAGTGCTTTACAATTTGTATATATGTATTTGTTTATCATAGGCATATAATGCATGCTTGAATAATTGTTGAAAAATTATTTTATGAAATAAAAATTGTATATTTTATGAAGTGTAATAATGAATTATGTAATTAAAGTTGAATATTTACCATTTGGGGGATGGAGGAAATCCCCCCCATATGGACAAAATCCCCCGACTCATTTTTGCCCAGTCCAACAAAATCAACTCCATATGATGCTCAACTTTTCTTGCCATTTTTGATGGTTATTTACTGTATATGTTGTAGACGATATATATTAAATGTTATAACTCTTTACAACAATTTTACCTACAAATAATGTAAGTAATGGTTTAAAATCATGGGGGGATTTTGTCTGTCTGAAAACATGACTGAGGGGGAATTTGCCCCACCCTTCTACCATTTATTTTGTTACGTCACGTGGCATCAATCAGGTGCTTGTATGTCGAGTCATTTTAATTAATTTATATACACATGTAATAAATCATTTTGTACATTGTATACTTACGTTATTGGCTTAGTTTTTAACTTAAAATTTGTACATATGTCATGAGTTTCTATTATTATTGGTATATGAAGTACTACATGAAATATACAACTAGTAAATATATAACTAGTACATCATTGTTTTGCAGTAAAATGCAGTCCATAATTTACATAGTCATGTGTGTGAAATTGTTATGGAAAAATTTGTCAATTGTTAATTCACCCACTAGACTTCATATGTATTTGCATGGGATGATCGATTATCGATTGATCCAGTTTCAGTATATTGGCAATATCAGCAAATTGATAGGCACTGCACATTTGTTAACATTTCTCATGTTGGATAAGTTTAAATAGTCTGTACATATTGTCAAATAAATATGCAAGCATGTTCATGTTTTTGTTTATATATTATATATATTTATAATATGCTGTTGTTTCTTGATATAGAGAGATATGGTAAAATTCATTTGCCATGGAACAAATACAGCTGTTGGAGATCAAAACTGATGATTGAGTATTGTCCAAAATGCCTCTTAAAGCAACTGTGCACCAGGTGATCAATTTGCAAGAAAAAAAGAAAATTGTCGAAAACTGTCATAAACTTGGTATTAATGTATACAATGCATCAAAACTTACTAACTGAAGTACCACATAGTTTACAATTTATTTAAGTTGAGCAGTTATTTCGTATCTTTCCATTAAAAAGATTACTGGGTATGTCTACCTAGTAGAATTTATTCCTTATGCATGATTGGCTGGTCAATGTTATCACGTGATACATTGTGTATTACCGAGTTAGGTGTTTAGCTTAATTATGTCACCCGATTAGAGTAAGCCTTCGTAGCTCAGTGGATACGACACTGGACTGCAATTTTGGCGACACGGGTTCGAACCCGGTCTCCGACACATTTTTTTTTACATTTTGGTACCTTGTTTTACAATTATGATATCAAAGCGTAACACATTCTATTAAATAATTGTCCTGAGATTCGTTACAGAAAAAACTTTTTTTGGTGCCAATCTGGTGTACAGTCCCTTTAAGTCAGTGATTATATTATTACCACGAAGAGGGAACTACTATCTTGCAGGTGAGTCCTATGCCCTTGCGAAGTATATGTTAGAGATCATATTGGGAATCTACAGAAAATGGAGCGAGCGCAGCGAGGGGAAGCTTATTGGTGTTCAAATGGTGTTAAAAATATTAAATTAATTATTTGGTGTTCGCACTAAGTTGACCCACCAGCTCAGTGTAGACTGTAGTCACGTGGTTTTGGCGCAAAATTTTAACCGCAGAGGCGTTGGTTTCATTTAACCAGTGTCGGATGATGGTTAAAAAGTCGCGGCTTTGTACATATTTTATTAAAGCAAATGAAATGCATTGATGTTTGAACAGATATGGAAACGCACTGAAACATTGACGTAAACATTGACGTTTATAATACTTTTCGTTTAAAATTCAACCAAAATGTTGATATATAGGTCATTCCAATTACCTAGGTATGTTTGCATAGTACAAAACTTTACTGGGATTACCTAGTTAAGTTGTTTTTTATTTATAATGATCCACAAAACGGGTTTTGCATTTTTGTTCTGAATTTGATTGATTGGTTGTATATATAATTATAAAAAGCTTATGAAATGAAGAAACGTTAATCAGATAATTATGTATTTGAATATTTCACAGAAACATTTTAATTGTGCCCTGAATAGAACATATGTATACGATTTGATAGCTGATAACACATTTATTCTTATTCGGGTTCATGATGTCAGCTTCAACTGCCTTGCGACAGCGGCACCCTTTACTCTCAATCATAATTACTTCACGCATGCGCCGAGGGCAGAGCGATTGATTAAAAGACGACTTTACTAAGTCATGTAGATCAACAAATGCTCTACACGAAAAGAAATGTTTGGAGATCATTTTGGCGATCTACAGAAAATTGAGCGAGCACAGCGAGGCCGCATCTAACTTATTTGGTGTTTGCTCTTAGATGACCTACTAGCTCAAACCTTTGTGTAGTCACGTGATATTTTGGCGCGAAAGTTAAACCACCCAGGCATTGGTTGCATTAAATGAGTGTCGGGCGATGATGAATTGTTGCGGTTTTGTTTCAAAAGCAAATAACATGGATTGATGTTTATACAAAAATGGAAAAGCACCGAATCATGAACGTTTATAATACTTTTCGTCTTAAAATTAAAAAAAGTTGATATTTAGTTTTTTTGGATTACCTATATAGGTATGTTTGCATCTTTATGTCAAAAGTAAAATTGGAACATTCTTGAAAATTGGGATTTGGGGGTGGGGTGGATTTCGAGAAATCTGGATGAACTGATGGCACGTACACGAGGAATAATGGCCGTTGGACTAGATCTACTCAAGATTGAACTTAATAGCATGGTGATAGCCAATACATAAAGGTGTGCTCTGCGACGAATCGTAAATCTTGCTGATCTTATATAAGGCCATCTCCGCAGACATGTATTACCAGTTCACCATGATAGTTGTTGAGCTTCAGTGCTTATATTCACATTCAGGTAATTACCTGGTGGGCGCATTTTAAGAGGATACAATTATTGTTCAGGTATTATCTCTATTACACTAAACAACATTACTAATATATCAGCTCACATCTTTTCGCTAACATTTTCTTAAGTTTATTATTGTTTGTATGTTGTTTCCGTAATAATTTCAAGTACATAAAACATTATGTTCACAACATATCGAATTCTGATTTTTTATTCGAAATATGAGTTCTCCCTTTTCGAACATGTCGAATATACCCTTTACGTTTCAACCTTTATATTTATATAAGTATACTGTATCAAGCAACGACAGAGCAGTCATTGTATAAAACTGTCTTAAATCATTTAAATTGTATTTAATAACGCTAGTTTTAATGTTAAGTTTAAGCATTTAAATTTTAACGACTAAAACAGTCCTAGGGCGTTTTTGTATATACCGAACTAGTTTCAGTTTTGGTTTCAAGGTTTCGGCGATTTCGAAACCTTTGCTCGAGTTACAAGTGCAGGGGTGTTCAGTTTCAACAACATGGTGGAGCTTCTGCATGTAGCCATTATTTTGAATTTACCGCAGATGGTCGTTTGCTTGTTTTATCTATATGGTTATGCAACATACGTGTGGATCACTGTCTGCAATATTGTTATTAAAAGTCATCTAGTTTTCGGATGGAACGTACCGACAAAATACCACTCGGAGTGGATTTCGATAGTTTCTAATAAACCAGTTTCGGTTTTGTTAAACAAACAAAAAGCCTTTTGTTCAAGGCTTTGGATGTTCAGTTCTATCAAAATAGTAATATGTTATAGTATTTTAGATATTGCGGATGAAACCATGGGTTGTTGCGTTAAGAATTTTAGGTTATTTATCGCCTTGTTAGTTTTTGAGAATATATATGGCAGTTTATTCTTATTCTAGTACTCTAATACAGCACCATACTCGGACATAATTATTCGTTACATACAGTACCTTGTTGTCAAACATCGTCGGCATCCAAAATACCTTATTCCGTTATACTTCATGCATACCGTGGGGAAATTGACTAACAAAATCTCATTTTAATGAATACGCATAAAGCATGGGACGCAACTATTCTTCCAATGAATTCGCGTTTTACGATTAAATATTTTTCAATAACCCTGTAGTGCCAGTAGCCTCCATGGCCGACTGCTGACAAATATGGTACTGAAAAGGCGGACCCAGTTTAATTTCGGCTTTCGCCAGATTATTTTTCAACGGGAACCAATGAAACTGCCTCATTTATTATGCCACCCTTTGCACAGGCATGTCGGTATGTCGGTCGGTCGGTCCGTCGGTAGACCAAAGCTTGTCCGAGTGATAACTCAACAATTCCTGGACGTATGGTCATCAAACTTCACATGAAGGTTGGGCCTGACCAGTAGATGACCCCTATTGATTTTGGGGGTCATCGGGTCAAAGGTCAAGGTCACAGTGACCTTTAATGGTAAAATAATTTTAAAGCTTGTCCGAGTGATAACTCAACAATGCCTGCACCCATGGCCCTCAAACTTGACATGGAGGTTGGGCCTGACCAGTAGCTGACCCCTATTGTTTTTGGGGCTCATCAGGTCAAAGGTCAAGTTCACAGTGACCTTGAATGGTAAAAGGTTGTCCGAGTGATAATTCGACAATGCCTGCACCCATGGCCCTCATAATTGAATTGGAGGTTGGGCCTGACCAGTAGATGACCCCTATTGTTTTTGGGGGTCATTGGGCCAAAGGTCAAGGTCACAGTCACCTTGAATGGTTAAAGGTTTTCCGTTTGATAACTTGACAATGCCTGCACCCATGGCCCTCAAACTTGACTTGGAATTGGGCCTGACCAGTACATGACCCCTTTTGTTTTGGGGGATCATCTGGCCAAAGGTCAAGGTCACAGTGACCTTGAATGGTAAAAGGTTGTCTGAGTGATAACTCGACAATGCCTGCACCCATGGCCCTCAAACTTGACTTGGAGAATTGGCCTGACCAGGAGATGACCCCAATGTTTTTTGGGGGTCATCTGGCCAAAGGTCAAGGTCACAGTGACCATGAATGGTAAAATGTTGTCCGAGTGATAACTCGACAATGCCTGCACCCATGGCCTTCAAACTTGACTTGGAGGTTGGGCCTGGCCAGAAGATGGTCCCTATTGATTTTAGGGGTCATTGGGCTAAAGGTCAAGGTCACAGTGACCTGGAATGGTAAAAAGTTATCCGAGTGATAACTCGACAATGCCTGCACCCATGGCCCTCAAACTTGACTTGGAGGTTGGGCCTGGCAAGAAGATGGTCCCTATTGATTTTAGGGGTCATTGGGCCAAAGGTCAAGGTCACAGTGACCATGAATGATAAAAGGTTGTCCGAGTGATAACTCAACAATGCCTGCACCCATGGACCTCAAACTTGACATGGAGGTTGGGCCTGACCAGTAGATGACCCCTATTGATTTTACGGGTCAAAGGTCAAGGTCACAGTGACCTTGAAAGCGAACTCGACAATTCCTGGACCTATGGTCATCAAACTTGACATGAAGGTTGGGCCTGCCCAGTAGATGACCCCTATCGACTTTGGGGTCATCAGGCCAAGGTCAATGTCGCAGTAACCTTTAACGCAAAAAAGTTAACAAATCTTCTCCCACTGATATCTAAACAATGCCAGGACCTATGATCATTAAACTTGACATGGATGTTAAGCCTGACCAGTAGATCACCCTTATTGATTTTAGGATTCATAGAGCCAAAGGTCAAGGTCACAGTGATCTTGAATGGTAAAAGGTTGTCCGAGTGATAACCCAACAATGCCTGAACCCATGTCCTTCAAACTTGACTTGGAGTTGCATCTGACTTGTAGATGACCCCTTATGATTTAAGTGGTCATTGGGTCAAATGTCAAGGTCACAGTGACCTTGAACGAAAAAAACTTGTCTGTGTGATAACTTGACAATGCCTGCACCCATGGCCCTCGAACTTGACGTTTAGGTTTCTGGTGACCAGCTGATGACTCTGGATTTTGAGTTCATAGAGTCAAAGGTCATGGTCATAACACACTCTATCCTCACACTTTAATGGTCATAATCTGAAAACTGCCTTAACGGCAACAAATCAGCTGATATTTCGGTCCATGCATATTTCATTCAATTGTCCATATAATCCTGACAACATGGCGCTCAGGGGGGCATAATGTTTGACAAACATCTCTTGTTATTCATGATAAGTTAACGCGACTTTCCTAGCCATATTGCTCACGGTTCAAGACAAAGAATGGCGTAGTATTGTATGTGAGGTATTCGACGATGGTTGACAAATGATGCACTCATCTATCATGTCGGATAATCTCTTTTCTCTGTTCCAGTTATAGCTTTGGAAATGGCAAATGAAACAATAAACTTGACAGAGAGGTATTATCAAGACGCCTACGCCCTGTTGTCGGGCTTGCAGAAACAGTTTATTGACAAGATATACGGAGGGGCAATATTTCTGTTAAACGCGGTGACCATGTGCTATCATATACGCATTCTTAAAGAAAAAGTAAATGCAGAAACCAGCTATCACCTTCAGCTGTTTTATATTTGCATAAACGACTGCATTCTGGGAGCAGTCATAATTGTTTTTGGTCTGGTAGATGTTTTTGACAGTCGCTCAGCATACGTGTGTGAAGTTGTCTGCATTCTTCTCGCTGCTTTCAACGCCACGTGTCATCTTAATATCATGTTTGCGTGCAAACAAAGGTACGCAAGAGTGAAAAGAGCACAATTTGCGACCGAAGAATGGAAGATGTCTTACACACATGCTTTACAAATCATTAACATTGCGGTCGCTGTATTGGCTATGTGTATTCTGCTTCCATTTGCAAACACATCAATGTGGAGTTTGCATGGAGCTTGTTGGGCTGATAAAGTCAACGCATTTGTAAGACAGTTGGTAATATTCGTTACATTGGTGTTTGTGCTAGGTTCCATTATTGCATCAAACGTGCTGCTAATATTGACCCTTGAAATTCTGAAGACGCCAACCATGCAACGTTTCAGGTCTGCACGAGTGGCTCACAACAACTATGTAAAGACGCGGATATTTATGTATATACCTTATACATTGTCATGGTTGCCGATGATTCGTGTAATGGCATATCAAAGAATCTCAGGTGTGTTTGTCAATAATATCGATGCCTGTTTTCTTCTATGTATTGCACATGTCAATTCCTTTCTCAGTCCTCTTATTCTGATGACCCGAAAGGGCAAGGTTCAAAAGTATATCAAAAACGATCTACTGACGTTGGTTCGCAAATTTCAAAATTTGTTTAAATGTAGGAGCAATCAGATTGCCCCGGAATAGTCTTTCCTTAATTTGGAACATATCCTAATGTTCAACATTTTAAAACTTAAACAACTTGAACAACCGGATAAAACTAAATCGAAATACTCATTCCGTTAATACGAATTATTTTTACTTTAAAACGAAATAAGGATGTACGTTTGCGTCATTTAAGTACAAATGTACAAAATTGTCCTGCAAATACAACTTGTAACGAACGCTTCCTCGCGTTACCTCATTGTCAAATCACCCACTATAAGCCGTTTCCTGATGTTCAAACCGTCGACTGTATGCCATTTGTTTCCAAAACGCCACATTTTCAAATGCAAAAACACGTAAAGGCCGAAATCAGCTTCCGTTCATATTGTCAAATACCATACAGGTCAATAATCTCTACATAAGCCTTCTCATTATATCGCCGTTTTGCATAAATCTCATTTAATGGCTCAAGACCACAGTTATCTGCCCCCCGTTGATCCGGATGTTATTACAGAAAAAGAGTGCTTGTGTTCAAGTATCAATATTTTATTAAAATTGAATGAAAAAGAAGCAAAACATGTTCTTTTTGCAGAGAACTTGACTGAATTTGACACTCTATTGCAGAAATTGATAGTTTTCAGTGGAAATATTGGAAAAATCATAGCTTGTGGAAGTCTGAAAATTAGTTGTTTATAGCCGATTGACTCCTTGGCGGAAGAGTTCTGTATTTGAACTCAATTTTGACAGTCGGGTCAATGGTCAACATGGTGTTTTCTTGTGATTATATTTTGTGTCTTGAATTGTTCTAGAGATGCCATGTCCTTGTTTTTCAATTGGGATGTGTATAAAGTTAAAAGCCAGGTTAGTGTCTATACAGTATGAAACATATAGTAAAAATAACTGTGGTCTCACGCCTAATGAGGCATTTTCTTGTCCATTTTCAAACAAGTGAAATGTGAACCCCCGGTAATAACCTTCCTTTAATAATCTTTTCAAGGCAAGGCATGGTGATTTATTAAAATAATTGATAAAAAAGAGGACCGTTTTCTGAATACAAAATAACAAAGAAAATAAGTTGGTTTTTAGTTTACAGGGGCTCGCTCATTTTTTGAAGCAAATCGTGGACTTCAAAAAAGATATTCTATAATATATAAACATTTTTGAAGGGTTGCAGCCGTCAGTATCTTAGTTTCAACACTCCTAATGATTTGCCACACTTTATTTCGTCATAGACAAAGTGCATTTTACAAACAAATGAGCTGATCCCTTTCATGTTTGTTATCCTGTAGCGTTGTTTCTCTTGTATCGGTGTTGATTTGACCCTGGTCATTGTGCCTTCTATAAGAATCTTTATTAAAAGTTAAACATTTATTCTTACCCCAAACAAGGATTGACCACAATTAATACAATTGTTTTAATATACAAAAAGGATGAATAAATGTCGAAAACAATGGTTCGTATCAATGATATCGAGTTTATTTTGAAATAAAGGTGCAGAAATCACGGAATGTCTACCTAATGAGACGATAGTAGACCACAGAAAATATTTTAGCACTCACCAATCATTTAATATGTTTGCGTTTTCAGCTATTAAATACACGGCTAAAATCTTGTTATCAGATATTAATACTTTCCATAAATACTTTATGTAGTAAGCAGTTAAAGGTTAATCACTCAAAATTATGTTTGTTATACATGTGTATGTATTGATTTTGAATAAGAGTGTCATTTTAAGAATATTTGGCTTGTCCTTGAAGCTTCCATTGTTTTATTCAGATGTTGACAACTACATACAATCACCGAATGATATTTCAAATAATGTTTATATGTATGTTCCTAAAATCGATTGCCTTTAATTATAAATTCATAAAACTGTTATCAAATGACAACCTTTTGATTCGATGTACTTACCTTTAGTGTAGAAAACACGCATAATATACATATTGCCCCTACTATACGCGGACCCGAATCATGACAGTAGCAATGACCACGGTAATGACCCCTATTATACGAGGACCCGAATCGTGACAGTAGCAATGGCTAAGGTATTGGCCCCTATTATTGGAGGCCCCGAACTGTGACAGTAGCAATGACCACGGTAATGGCCCCTATTATTGGAGGCCCCGAACTGTGACAGTAGCAATGACCACGGTAATGGCCTCTATTATTCGAGGACCCGAATTGTGACAGTAGCAATGGCCACGGTAATGGCCCCTATTATTGGAAGACCCGAATTGTGACAGTAGCAATGGCCACGGTAATGGCCCCTATTATTGGAGGACCCGAATTGTGACAGTAGCAATGGCTTAGGTATTGGCCCCTATTTTTGAGGGAGCCGAATCGTGACAGTAGCAATGACCACGGTAATGGACCCCTATTATTCGAGGACCCGAATCGTGACAGTAGCAATGGCCACGGTAATGGACCCCTATTATTCGAGGACCCGAATCGTGACAGTAGCAATGGCCACGGTAATGGACCCCTATTATTCGAGGACCCGAATCGTGACAGTAGCAATGGCCACGGTAATGGACCCCTATTATTCGAGGACCCGAATCGTGACAGTAGCAATGGCCACGGTAATGGCCCCTAGCTATTACTATACGAAAAGAGTAAGGATATCAGCGATTATATATTTCATGCTTGATTAATATTTAACCTCAAAACTTAATATAAACATTTGTTTAAACATTGTATGTTTTGGTCCTTAAAACAATGGATTTGCTGCATTTTCCTTACTGCAGTATACGCTGATTTACAATGTTTTGTTTTAATTATGTTATAATTGTAATTTTCCACTGAACATATCAATTTGTTGTATCTTCGAGCAAGCAAAAAAGTGATGACATTCCCGCAGGTCAACCGACAAACAGAATTTCTTTTATTTCATACCTTAGTAATTTTAAATAATATTTATAATTTTTTTACAAAACAACAACAACATATAAAAGTCGTCGATAAACGTCCTATTCCTTCAGAGTAGTAATAAATAATAACGATAAAAAATTTGCACATTTACGCGAAGTATCTTATGTTAACGTTCAAACTGATAAGACAGGTGCGTTTCAAATTGCCATGGCTATACTGTCATAAGTTGACAGAAGCTTAAGTTAGACGATCCTGGAGCCATATGGATATACGAAATCATGTAGGGCCAAATAAGTTGACTGCATTAAAATTGTTAGCATCCAAAGCGTTTCTGTAAACGAACACGATACCTTAATATATGCATGCATGTATGATAGGGTTATCATATATTTTACAGCAAATGACATAGTTGTTTGTCCAGCTATGGTTTTGTCCCGTGTACGTGGCTGGATTCAAACCACTCGACGGATCAAATGGTGTCATTCAAGCCAGCGGTTAAAGGCTCCATCAGATTGAAAGCCACATGCAAGTTGTTTTGAATGAAAAAAAACATCTTGCGACGTGTTGTCTCTCGGCACAAATTGCCAAAGTTGCCCTAAGCCTCAATGTTCCTATCAAAATACCGACCAATTATCATCACACATTCAATGTTAAAGGAATGTCTGGGTTGTATAACCCGAGAAAAGCAACCCATTTTACTGCCCTGGGTTTAAAGCAGAAGTCTGTGTAAGGCTGGTTGCATGGGCTGTGCTTATCAAAACAAAAGGCTGCACTGGTTATGCTTTGACGGGTCAATATTCGTTGCTTATGAACCATATCTCTGAGTGCAGTATGGTTTTAGCTATTGCCCTTATTTAATTTTCATACTTATCGTTTGTCCAGAGCATAAGTCGAAAAGTCTTTAAGGTTTTCACTTCAAACTTCATTAACATTTGATGCCATTGAGGAGAAGGGAACCATAACTCTGGATGCAGAATGTTTAGAATAATACCCTTTGTTAATTTGTATTCTTATTTTTTTCCGGGGCATATCTTGGAACGTCTTTGAGGTATTTACCATAAACTTTGTATACAGATAGATCTCACTGAGGAAAAGTGGTGCAGTACACAGGAACGATATCTACCGGTGTAGCATTTTTAAGCTATTGCCCTTTCTTAATGTTCATACTTTTTTGTTCAAAGCATGACTTGAAAAGTATATGAGGTATTTACTTCAAACTTCATATACAATTAGATCTCATTTAGGAGAAGCGCAGTGCCCAGGAACCATAATTCGGGCTTCAGTAATATTTTAAGTTATTGACCTCTATTAAGGTTTTACTTATTTTTGTCTGGGGCACAATTCGAAAAGTTTTTAAGGTATTTACTTCAAACACAATAGACAGATCGATCTCACTGATTGCCCTTAAGTTTGTTAATATTCATACTTATGTTTTGTCCAGAGCATAACGTCAAAAGTCTTTGAGGTATTTACTTCAAACATTATAAACAGAAGGATGCCATTAAGAAGAAGTGAAGTGCACAAGGACCATAACTCTGGGTGCAGTGATTTATTTTTATTTTTTGTCCTTAGTTTATTTTCATACATATTCTCTGTCCGGAGCACATCATGGAAAGTCTTTAGGTATTGACTGTTAACTTAATATACGGAATATACCATTGAGGTGAATTCCAGTGTACAGGAACATAAACTCTGGTTGCAGTATCTGTTGAGTTATTGCCCAGTGTTAATAAGCATTGGAACTTTGTCGAAAGGCTAAATTGATGTTGTTCTTAAATCGGCGTCTGAGACTGCTCTCGTTAACATGGCCTTGTTTTGATAAATTTGTGAATAACATGTTTGTTAAACATTCTTTTTATGCAAGGGTTTCTTGGTTTATTTGACATGGCCTTGTTTTGATTATTTGGTAAATAAAAAAGCTGTTTACATTCTGTTTTGGGATTTTCTGGTTATCTTTCTTTGACTTTGCCGTCGCTTTAACTTAAACTAGGTCTTTAAGTCCAATGATCATCAGAAATAAAGACGAGTGCTCGGATAATTTATTATTGAAGTAACTGTTGTATGGACAGATTAGCTGGCAAATGTGGTTTTCATATACACTGTATATGAGAGACGACTTCAGACCAAAAACCCCGGAGTATACAAACTCATCGATCACATCGGCCAGTGTTTTGTTAACGTCATAATCATTTAACGTATATCAAAACATTTGACAATATATGATCAACGCTTCATTACAGAAGGAGATTGAGGAAAGTACCCAATGACGCCCACTTATGGAATAAAAGAAATATCTTAGTCGGTTGACCTCCGGGAATGTTTCACTTTTCTTTGCTTGCTTATCGATACATTTCATTCGATATTGCTATAATAATATGACAAGTAGTATACCTTCCGATAAAGGTTTCTTTTTCTTTTTCAACTTAATCACATTTAGTTACATCATAATGTTTATATTAGTTTTAGATATTCTAATTTCTGACATCTGTGCTTGTAAGTGTTCTTGTTTTTCAGGCTGCCTGGCACCCCTGCATCCAGAAAAAGACTGTTGAAGAATGTCGTATAAATAATGTGGGGACTCAAATTTATATCAAAATACGATGTTGAAATATGTGTTTGTTCCGTATAACTTTGTACGTATTTACTTAAGTGTTGTTTTCTGAATAGAAGTGACTCAGAGGCAGTGGGAAATAAAATGCTTTGGGTTTCAACTAATAACGAATATAAGTCTATTACAAACACATATATTTTCAGGTCTTAAAGTGTAAGTAAATCGCACTTAAAATGATAAGAAAGTACAATGAATACAAAGTAAAAACAATTTAATGACTTCTAAAATAGTTATATAGTTAAATAATGTTTACATAATATAAAGACATACTGGAGTAAACACATGTCATAGTTAAACGGAAAATCGCCGACTCTCGCTTCGTGCCCACCGCGTCAAGGCCACATCATATTCGTATTTCTACGCGTGAGTACCCTTCATTGAGATCATCCAGAGATAGTTCAGGATGTCATTGTCGCGTTCACAGTCTACATTGTCGCGTTCACAGTCTACATTGTCGCCGTTCACAGTCTACATTGTCGCGTTCACAGTCTACATTGTCGCGTTCACAGTCTACATTGTCGCGTTATTGTTGCGTTAACAGTCTACATTGTCGCGTTATTGTCGCGTTCACAGTCTACATTGTCGCGTTATTGTCGCGTTCACAGTCTACATTGTCGCGTTCACAGTCTACATTGTCGCATTATTGTCGCGTTCGCAGTCTACATTGTCGCGTTCACAGTCTACATTGTCGCGTTATTGTCGCGTTCACAGTCTACATTGTCGCGTTCACAGTCTACATTGTCGCATTCACAGTCTACATTGTCGCGTTCACAGTCTACATTGTCGCGTTATTGTCGCGTTCACAGTCTACATTGTCGCGTTATTGTCGCGTTCACAGTCTACATTGTCGCGTTCACAGTCTACATTGTCGCGTTCACAGTATACATTGTCGCGTTATTGTCGCGTTCACAGTCTACATTGTCGCGTTCACAGTCTACATTGTCGCGTTCACAGTCTACATTGTCGCGTTATTATCGCATTCACAGTCTACATTCGCGTTCACAGTCTACATTGTCGCGTTCACAGTCTACATTGTCGCGTTATTGTCGCGTTCACAGTCTACATTGTCGCGTTCACAGTCTACAATAAACGCCGGAATCAGACGGGTGACGGTAGCGATGAAAGCAATGTCCTCCATTCCCGCGTTGAACGCACTAACGACCCGTTTCAAAACACCTGTAACAGTCAACTTTCTCAAGGTCGCGCCAGGATCAGCCAGGAAAACGTCTGTTTCCAGCTGTTGTCCGCCCCAGTTCTCCGTTGCTTTGATGGCGTCACAAGAGACGCTGGGACCGACGTACGTTGAAGGTTGCTGTCATCTGGAGTACTGAGAATCTCAATGACCTGAATTTACAGCATTTTGTTTCAACATTTTAATGACGCCAGTCTTTGGGAACAGTGACTATTGCTCTTTTTAACGGGATTTACTAAAATTCGTATAAAGGTGAAAAAATAACTTTTTTGAATGCATTTTAGACAATTCAATAAACTTCTATTCATATGCTTTCCAGTGATTTATAGAGATGTTTACGTGATATAAAATGATGTTTTAAACAGTTAAGTACGATTTGACATTTTTCACTGTTTTGAATTTTTTGCCCGCTCTTTCCATATCAAGGACTGTGTCACAGGGCTGAGTCACAATTTAAACGACACCATTTCCAAAATGGCGTAACGTCCACATACAAAGCGGCGTGCTTTTCTGAAAAACTTCGATTAACTGTCATTTTTCCTCACACCTGTTCCAGCATTTATCCAAATATAACCATATGATGCCGAGCGCCAGACAAGGCAGCATATTTTAATGTCATTTGGAAAAATGTGCAAATCAGCAAAAAAAGTTGCACTAGAAACTTGTCCTTATCATTTACTCTTAAAGACAACGCAGATCGTGATAGGAAAAGGAAAACCGAGCAGGCTGTTAATGTGAGGAAATCCAAAACAATGGTAAGGACATTTTAACTGTGATTTCGTTATAACAAAATGGTTGAATATTATAAATACATAGTAAGACTCGTATATATATATATATATATATATATATATATATTAATGAAATATTAATCCTAGATTTACGTGATTCTATACCTTGAGCCGATTAGGAGAGGCAAATCCTATATACTCGAGGTTTCCTAGGCTTTTAAGCGTTTTTCCTGTTTAATTGTAGGCTTGTTGTAGTAGTTCCTTGATTAGTTAAAACTGTTGTCTATGCTGTATACGTTTAACGGCATGCAGTAATTTTAATTTAACATAATCTTTGATCTTGTAGATCGGCGGTAAGGTAACATGTCTGTTGTCCGCATTGATGAAGTCATATATGGTGGCATGTTTCCTGGAGATTTCGTCTTGTCCAGTTGGACCTCCATGCGCTTGCAGTTATAATTACATTAACTGCTCCAGTGGTGGACTATCTGTTCTACCGATGATCAGAACTGCAGAGCAAATATTTACAATTGACCTAAGCAATAACACGTTCACCTATATACCGGATGATTATTTCAAAAGTCTACACAGCCTTACGGACATTTCATTAAAACATAACTGGATTAGCAACATACGTGTCAACGCTTTCCGCGGCCTGGAGTCAAGTCTTACTTTTCTAGATTTATCAGATAACCAACTTACAACCGTTCCAGCAGCACTGAGGTTTTTGACACATCTAGAACGTCTAAATCTACAACGAAATCCAATTTCTTCCTTCGACCCCTATGCATTTGAAGGAGTTGGCAAGTCGGTTTTGGAATTGAATATTGATTTGGGACTATTTTCATCATGGCCTGAAGAATTAAGCTTGTTGCAAAATGTTTCGATCATATTTCTGCAAAAACTGAATGTTTCGACGGTGCCCGATGAAGCATTTTCAAACTGGACACAATTGCATCGGTTTTTCTTGTGGGACACCCGGCTAGATGCCATCCCAAGAGCATTGTGTTACGTTAATTCTACATTTAGCTTGTATTTCGACTTTAATACTGCGATCAATTCAGGCCAAGACCTTTTCCAAACTTGTAACAAGAGTTCATCACACCCGTTAATAAATCATGTTGTTCTTAATGGAAACAATCTAAAACGAGTTTCGAACATAATCACTTCGTTTCCGGAAATGAAGTTATTGGCGATAGCAAACAATCCATTGCTTAAGTTCATATCAAATGAAGAGGTTCCCAACAACTCAAAATTAGCCAGTCTTTACTTAAGAAACAACAGTTTTAATCGCTTTCCGGAGGCTCTTCAGAATCTACCGAATCTGACATTACTTGACCTTTCTTACAACAACATAATGTCACTACAACGACATGATTTGGACGGAATGACTCAACTAAGGGTATTTATCCTTAGCAACAATCCTCTTCAGTACGTCTCGGGGGACGCGTTCAATGCAGCTGCTCTTTTCAGCCTAGAGTTTGATTCAACAAATCTTACTACCATTCCACAAGCGTTTTCAGCTGCGCAAAGTATGCTTGATATAAATTTGACGGATTCACCAATTGTATGCTCGTGTTCCATGTTACCATGGCTGAAGAAATGGGTCCAAGATATTAGGTATTTAAATGGAAACTGTGTAAATGAAAACACGCACTTATCGGACTTTATCACGAAACAACTACCGAACTGTACATACTGAAAAGTTTTGTTTATATATGTATTACGATCAATGTTGACCCCGATTTTGACCAAAGTTTAGGAAACGCATGAACAAAAAACATTGTGAAATAAAGTTAAAAGGGAGTTCAGACACTCTCCAATATTGAGGCTGTAATGTTTTATATATAATTTGTACCTCGTGTGTTACAAGTTTTCCTTGTGAATAACAAATAAAGTTTGAGTTCAGCTCTGTGTTTTTTTACATACATCTACAAAAGAGACAAATCCTGTAAATCTGGATGACAAACGGGCAGAGGTTTCTGAGTTTTCCCCAAAAGGAGGGTTTTATCTCAGTTTTTCCCCGGCCAGTCGACCACGTCTGTAAGCTCCATTTTTGTCAGGCATGTTGTTACCAAAAAATACGTTGCTCATGTTGCTAGTTTGTGCTGTATGTGTTAATCGGTTTCCCAAGTGCTTCACTGAGACTTCCAAAATAATACCATTGAAAAGTATTGATTTTGTTGTTTTCTATAGAAGGTTATAGAATGGTATTCAGGGAAATTGTATGTTTTGGTCCTTAAAACAACTTTTGAATGAATTTGCTGCATTTTCCTTACTGCAGTATACACTGATTTACAATGTGTTGTTTTAATTATGTTATGGTAGTTTTCCAGTGAACATATCAATTTGATTTATCTTTGAGCAAGCAAAAAAGTGATGACATTCCCGCAGGTCAACCGACAAACAGAATTTCTTTTATTTCATACCTTAGTATTTTTAAATAATATTTATATATTTTTTTACAAAAAAACAACAACAACATATAAAAGTCGTCGACAAACGTCCTATTCCTTCCGAGTAGTAATAAATAATAGCGATAATAAATCCTTTGCGCATTTACACGAAGTAACTTAATTATGTTAACGTTCAAACTGATAAGACAGGTGTGTATCAAATTGTCATGGCTATCGCGTGACGGTAGTTCTTGAATGGCAATAAAGATGATTTACAGTCATTAGTTGCCAGAAGCTTAAGTTACACGATCCTGGAGCCATATGGATATACGAAAACATGTAGGGCCATATAAGTTGACTGCATTAAAATTGTTAGCATCCAAAGCGTTTCTGTAAACGGACGCGATACCTTAATATGTGCGTGCATGTATGATAGGGTTATCATATATTGCACAGCGGATGGGACAGTTGTTTGTACAGGTATGGTTTTGTCCGTGCACGTGGCTGGGATCAAACCATCTGACGGACCAGATTGTGTTATTCGAGCCAGCGGTTAAAGGTTCCATCGGGACATGGAGGTTGTTTTGTATAAAGAAGCAGCTTGCGACGTGTTGCCAAAGTTGCCCTTATTTGGCGAAAAAGAGATCTAAGCCTTTGTTTCTTATCGAGATAACGACCAATTATCATCACACATTCAATGTTAAAGGAATGTCTGGGTTGTATAACCCGAGGAAAGCAACCCATTTTACTGCCCTGGGTTTAAAGCAGAAGTCTGTGTATGGCTGATTGTATGGGCTGTGCTTATCAAAAACAGAAGGCTGCACCGGTTATGCTTTGACAGGTCAATATTCGTTACTTATGAACCATATTTCTGAGTGCAGTATGGTTTTTAGCGATTGTCCTTATTTAATTTTCATACTTATCGTTTATCTAGAGCATAAGTCGAAAAGTCTTTAAGGTTTTCACTTCAAACTTCATTTACATTTGATGTCATTGAGGAGAAGTGTAGTGCATATGAACCATGACTCTGGTTGCAGTATGTTTGAAATATTACCCTTTATTAATTTGTATTCTTATTTTTTTTCCGGGGCATATATTGGAACGTCTTTGAGGTATTTACCAAAAACTTTGTATACAGATAGATCTCATTGAGGAAAAGTGCAGTACACAGGAACGATATCTCCCGGTGTAGCATTTTTAAGCTATTGCCCTTTCTTAATGTTCATACTTTTTCTGTTCAAAGCATGACTTGAAAAGTATATGAGGTATTTACTTCAAACTTCATATACAATTAGATCTCATTTAGGAGAAGCGCAGTGCCCAGGAACCATAATTCGGGCTTCAGTAATATTTAAAGTTATTGACCTCTATCAAGGTTTTGCTTATTTTTGCCTGGGCACAATTCGAAAAGTTTTTAAGGTATTTACTTCAAACACAATAAACAGATCGATCTCACTGATTGCCCTTAAGTTTGTTAATATTCATACTTATGTTTTGTCCGGAGCATAACGTCAAAATTATTTGAGGTATTTACTTCAAACTTTATATACAGAAGGATGCCATTAAGAAGAGGTGAAGTGCACAAGGACCATAACTCTGGGTACAGTGATTTTTTTTTTTTTGCCCTTAGTTTATTTTCATACATATTCTTTATCCGGAGCACAGCATGGAAAGTCTTTAGGTATTGACTGTTAACTTAATATACGGAAATATGCCATTGAGGTGAATTCCAGTGTACAGGAACATTAACTCTGGTTGCAATATCTGTTGAGTTATTGCCCTGTGTTAATAAGCATTGATATACTTTGTCGAAAGGCTAAATTGGTGTTGTTCTTAAATCGGCGTGGGATATGGCAGTCTGAGACAGCTCTCCTTAACATGGCCTTGTTTTAATAAAATTGTGAATAACATGTTTTTTAACATTCTTTTTATGCAAGGGTTTCTTGGTTTATTTGACATGGCCTTGTTTTGATTATTTGGTAAATAAAAAAGTTGTTTACATTCTGTTTTGGGATTTTCTGGTTATCTTTCTTTGACTTTGCCGTCGCTTTAACTTAAACTAGGTCTTTAAGTCCAATGATCATCAGAAATAAAGACGAGTGCTTGGATAATTTATTATTGAAGTAACTGTTGTATGGACAGATTAGCTGGCAAATGTGGTTTTCATATACACTGTATATTAGAGACGATTTCAGACCAAAAACCCCGGAGTATACAAACTCAGACCAAAAACCCCGGAGTATACAAACTCATCGATCACATCGGCCAGTGTTTTGTTAACGTCATAACCATTAAACGTATATCAAAACATTTGACAATATATGATCAACACTTCATTACAGAAGGAGATTGAGGAAAGTACCCAATGAAGCCCACTTATGGAATAAAAGAAATATCTTAGTCGGTTGACCTCCGGGAATGTTTCACTTTTCTTTGCTTGCTTATCGATACATTTCATTCGATATTGCTATAATAATATGACAAGTAGTATACCTTCCGATAAAGGTTTCTTTTTCTTTTTCAACTTAATCACATTTAGTTACATCATAATGTTTATATTAGTTTTAGATATTCTAATTTCTGACATCTGTGCTTGTTAGTGTTCTTGTTTTTCAGGCTGCCTGGCACCCCTGCATCCAGAAAAAGACTGTTGAAGAATGTCGTATAAATAATGTGGGGACTCAAATTTATATCAAAATACGATGTTGAAATATGTGTTTGTTCCGTATAACTTTGTACGTATTTACTTAAGTGTTGTTTTCTGAATAGAAGTGACTCAGAGGCAGTGGGAAATAAAATGCTTTGGGTTTCAACTAATAACGAATATAAGTCTATTACAAACACATATATTTTCAGGTCTTAAAGTGTAAGTAAATCGCACTTAAAATGATAAGAAAGTACAATGAATACAAAGAAAAAACAATTTAATGACTTCTAAAATAGTTATATAGTTAAATAATGTTTACATAATATGGAGACATACTGGAGTAAACACATGTCATAGTTAAACGGAAAATCGCCGATTCTCGCTTCGTGCCCATCTCGTCAAGGCCACGTCATATTCGTATTTCTACGCGTGAGTACCCTTCATCGAGATCATCCAGACATAGTTCAGGATGTCATTGTCGCGTTCACAGTCTATATTGTCGCGTTATTGTCGCGTTCACAGTCTACATTGTCGCGTTATTGTCGCGTTCACAGTCTACATTGTCGCGTTCACAGTCTACATTGTCGCGTTCACAGTCTACATTGTCGCGTTATTGTCGCGTTCACAGTCTACATTGTCGCGTTCACAGTCTACATTTTCGCGTTCACAGTCTACATTGTCGCGTTATTATCGCATTCACAGTCTACATTCGCGTTCACAGTCTACATTGTCGCGTTCACAGTCTACATTGTCGCGTTATTGTCGCGTTCACAGTCTAAATTGTCGCGTTCACAGTCTACAATAAACGCCGGAATCAGACGGGTGACGGTAGCGATGAAAGCAATGTCCTCCATTCCCGCGTTGAACGCACTAACGACCCGTTTCAAAACACCTGTAACAGTCAACTTTCTCAAGGTCGCGCCAGGATCAGCCAGGAAAACGTCTGTTTCCAGCTGTCATCTGTCCCAGTTCTCCGTTGCTATGATGGCGTCACGAGAGATGTTGGGGCACCGTCCGCTGGAGGTTGCTGTCATCTGGAGTACTGAGAATCTAAATGACCTGAATTTACAGCATTTTGTTTCAACATTTTATAGACGCATGGCCAGTCTTTGGTTACATTGACTGTTGCTCTTTTTTAACGGGATTTACTTAAGTTCGTATTAAGGTAAAAACATAAACTGAATTAAAGTAACAGTCGGCGAACTTATTGAATCTTAATTTTTGATTTAAATCAATACATCGATTTCAAACGTTTTGTTTTTCGAGTTGGCAGATATGTGATGGTACAGTTTAACTTTAAATAATGTAATAAACAAAACAAAGTTTGGAAGAAACTATGTTGCCAATACGAATTTTGTAAGCGCGTCTCTTTAATACATTTTTAAAAAAACAACAACAAAAACAACAACAACAACACAATACCATATTATAAGGTATATAAGTGACAAAAAAAATGATGTTTTAGACAATAAAATACGAATTTATATTTTTCACTGTTTAGAAATTTTTGCCCGCTCTTAGTTCCATATCAACCGTCAGGGCAGGGTCATAGGGCTGGGTAGGGCTGGTTCACATGGCTGAGTAGGGCAGGGCTAGGTCACAGGGCTGGGTAGGTCACAGGGCTCGGTAGGGCAGGGTCACGGGGCTGGGTTGGGCTGGGTCACGGGGCTGGGTAGGGCTGGGTCACGGGGCTGGGTAGGGCAGGGTCACGGGGCTGGGTTGGGCTGGGTCACAGGGCTGGGTAGGGCAGGGTCACGGGGCTGGGTCACAGGGCTGGGTTGGGCTGGGCTGTGATCCAGGGCTGGGTCACAAGTTAAACGGCATCATTTCCGAAATGGATTTACGTCCGCATACAGTGCGGCGTTCTTTTCCCAGCATTTATCCAAATATAATCATAATTATGATGCCGAGCGCCAGGCAAGGGAGCAACTGCTTCCATAAGTTGACGTCTTTTGTAGCAATATGCAAATCAACATAAAAGTTGCACTAGAAACTTGACCTTATCACTAACTCTTATAAACAACGCAGATTGTGATAAGAAAAGGAAAAACGTGCAGGGCGTTAATGTGAGGAAATCCAAAACAATGGTAAGGGCATTTTAACTGTGCTTTCGTTATAACAAAATTGTTGAATATTAAAAATATACATAGTAATACTCGTTTTTTAAAAGCTTTATATTAATGAAACAGCATTTCGAGTTCGATTGACATTTAACATCTAACAACTAGATTCGCGTGATTCTATACCTTGAACTGAATAGGAGAGGCAAATCCTATAAACCCGAGGTTTCCTAGGCCTTTTAACGTTTTTTTCTGTGTAATTGTACGCCTGTTCTTGCACTTTCTTGATCAATTAAAACTGTTGTCTAAGCTGTACACGTTTTACGACATTCAGCAATTTTAATTTAACATAATCTTTGATCTTGTAGATCGGTGGTAAGGTAACATGTCTGTTGTCCGCATTGATGGCGTCAACTGTGGTGTCATGTTTCCTGGAGATTCCGTCTTGTTCAGTAGTTGAACCTCCATGCTCGTGCAACAATAATTACATTGACTGCTCCAATGGTGGACTCACAGTTCTCCCGATGATCAGCACTGCAGTGAAAAATTCCAGTGAGCAAATACATACAATTTACCTACTTAACAACAACTTCACCTACATACCAGATGACTATTTCAAAAGTCTACATAACCTAAAGCATATATGGTTGGAACATAACTGTATTAGGAACATAAGTGACAGCGCTTTCCGCGGCTTGGAGTCAAGTCTTACTTTTCTAGATTTATCAGATAACCAACTGACAACCGTTCCATCAGCACTGAGGGTTTTGAATCATCTAGAAACACTAAATCTGCAACAAAATCCAATTTCATCCTTCGACCCCTATGCATTTAAAGGTGTTAGTAAGTCGGTTTTGGAATTGAGTATTGATTTGGGACTATTTTCAACATGGCCTGAAGAATTAAGCTTGTTGCAAAATGTTTCGCTCATACAACTGCAAGAAATGAATTTTTCGACGGTGCCCGATGAAGCCTTTTCAAACTGGACACAACTGCATCGCTTCTCTTTGTGGGGCACCAGGCTAGAGGTAATCCAAAGAGCATTGTGTAACGTTAAATCTACATTTGACTTGTATCTCTTCTTTAATACTGCGATACAATCAGGCACAAACCTTTTTCAGACTTGTAACAAGAGTTCCTCTTCTCAACCGTTCTTCAATCGAGTTGTTCTTAACGGAAGCAACCTAAAACGAATTTCGAACATAATCACTTCTTTTCCGGAAATGACATATTTGGCGATAACAAACAATCCTTTGCTTGGATTCATATCAAACGAAGAGGTACCCGACAACTCCAACTTAACCATTCTTGTCTTAAGAAACAATAGTTTCAACCGCTTTCCGGAGGCTCTTCAGAATCTACCGAATCTGAAATATCTCGACCTTTCTTACAACCACATCCAGTCACTACAACGACATGATTTGGACGGAATGACTCAACTAAGGAGTATTGACCTAAACAATAATCCTCTTCAATACGTCTCAGGAGACGCGTTCAATGCAGCTGTTTTGCTTTCCAACATAGGTTTTCAATCGACAAATCTTACTACCATTCCACAAGCGCTTTCATCTGCGCACAGTCTTCGTGTTATTTATTTTGCGGAATCACCGATTGAATGTTCTTGTTCCATGTTACCATGGCTGGATGCATGGGTCCAAGGTTTAGGGAATTTATATGGAAACTGTGAAAATGAAAACACGCACTTATCGGACTTTATCACGAAACAACTACCGAACTGTACATACTGAAAAGTTATGTTTATACATGTATTACGATCAATGTTGACCACGATTTTGACCAAAGTTTAGGAAACGCATGAACATATTTGTGAAATAAAGTTTAAAAGGAAGATCAGACACTCTCCAATATTGAGGCTGTAATGTTTTATATATATATATATATATATATATATATATATATATATATATATATATATATATATATATATATATATATATATATATATATACACACATTGGTAATACACATGTAATTTGTACCTTATGTGTTTTCAAGTTTGTCTTGTGTAAAACAAATAAAGTTTGAGTTCAGCTCTGTGTTTTTTTACATTCATCTACAAAAGAAATACTCGTTCCATTCAATTTAATAGCTTTTATTTGATTCAGGCCAACTCCGAAGTGTAGTATTAGCAAATTCATAAGTGTTCATATCTATAAAATACTATTAAAGGGGCTTTATACCGTATGATGAATTAGCGAAATAAAAAAAGAAAATTGTCGAAAACTGATATAAACTTGGTATCGATGTGTACAATGCATTGAAATTAACTAACTGAAGTACCACATAGTTTACAATTCATTTTATTTTTCGCAGTCTTTTCGTATTTATCCATTAAAAAAGATTACTAGGTATGTATACCTAGTAGAATTCATTCTTAGGCGTGATTGGTTAGTCGATGATATCACGTGATACTACCAAGATAGGTATAGAGCTTAAATATTCCAAATGATTAGTGTAAACCTTCGTAGCAGAGTAGATACAACACAGGACTGCAGTTTTGGCGACACCGGTTCGAACCCGGTCCCCCACTTGATTTTATTTACATTTTGGTATTTTTTTTTTACAATTATGATATCAAAGAGTAAAACATTTTATTTAATAATTGTTCTGAGATTCGTTACAGAAAAAGATGGTGCCCATCTGGTATATAGTCCCTTTAATAACAAGAATTCAAATAGAAGATGAAGCTTAAAATTAGATTAATTTTATTTTTGCTTTTCTCGTCAACTCTTGTATTGTAGAAGTCTCCTTACATTGTTAAATTGAACTAGTTCATCCTTTAATTAGTTTGTGAGGAATACGAATGCGATATTACTGTATTGAACGAACGCAGATAGAACGTTGTCATCTATACACTAGAATGAAAAAAAAAACACGTTTTGAATTTATAGAGTTCTCGTATAAGAGAATATGGACGAATCGGTAACCTGACTTTGATTAATAGCCAGACTAAATTATCATTAGACCATATCACTGTTTCGATTACTGTGCGTATCAAGACAATTACTGTTGTTGTTTTCTTTTATCAAAGTAGACAGTTGGTTATGAAAAGTTAGTTTATTGTGGCATTTGAGAATTTAAAGTGCTCTGTGGATTTTCGACATTTGTGCGTTTTGATACGAATTTCTTCAAAGAGTAAAGCTTCTAAAGCATTGCAATCTGTGTGGAGAGTGTAACTCCTATAACAGTAGACGTAACCGCGTGTGTAATAATTGTAGGAACCCAAAGCAGACGTAAATGGTCAAAGTTTGACTATGTTTTATTAAAGTGTATATTAAAGGAAAAATCCCACCTGAAATATAACTATTTCATATACATGTTTCAGTCTTCAGGAAATTGACATAATATGATGTTCTTTAGGGTTGCTTCACGGTATTTCAGAAAAAGTCATTTGACATTTTATTAATTGGGGGTGAGGTAGAGGGTGAGGTAGGGGGTGGGGTAGGGGTAGGGGGATTTAACAGGACCGATCGCAAGATTAGATTTTTTGCATTTTCTGAAATATTGGTGCAGTATAATTCGTGGCAAACTAATATCAATTTTGTTTGGCCTCTAATGCATCAAAATACAACAATAGACTGAAATATAGGCTTTAACCTAGATATTGTTTAATCCAGAATAGAAGGCGAAACATAAACATCTTAACGAAATTAACGATGTTATCAAGATGAAAACAAACCTTAGTACAAATGTATTATATACAATCCAAACGTAAACAATTATCTTTTACAAGAAATACTTCAAGCCTTTTTACCGGTTTAGGTGCTTCCCTTTTTTTCAAAACAAAACAAAACATTGAACCATAATAGTTTATATTTGCACACAATTCCGCAACTGTTCACCATCGCACGACACTGACATAATGATTCGTAAGTTAAAAGTGAGGCTGTTGAATCTTCGCCAAAATACCATTCTCGGCACCCCAACGTATCATAACCTATATAATACAGGTTATGATACGCTGGGGTGCCGAGGATGCAAAATACCGACTAGTTCGAAAGGTGCAACACCACAACCTGCGACTCAACTTTTTCCATAGATAACCAAATCAAACTAACATAAATATACTCTTTGGCAAAATATAGTGTTCACTTACGTTTTTGTAATTTAATATATTGTTCCTAAGAGGACTGTGTGATGTTTCATTTAACATCTTGAGAATCATATAATATATTATAATACCATGTTTTTTTTTTAAATGGCTAGCATTTACAAGTTTTTGTAAGAAATAAGGGTTTTACAAAGCTGCATTTTTTTAATTCACTATTCAAATAACGAGAGACGTAAAGATTTTGACGTACACGTTGGTAAGATATTAATGTTGATAAATTCATGATATCGCGTATGGCCACATCTTCTACGGATACACACCATATAATGCGTGTATGACCGTCAGAACGTACAAATGAATATTGTTCCATTCCTGATTGAGAGCGTTTGCTAAATTTTGCAGGTTGTTAATGTCGCCTCTTGACCTCACCCTGAGACCATGCTTGTCTCAAATATGCTCAATATGGTTCTGACTTCAAACCTGGTATAATGGCCGGCAAATGCATCACGTTTGCGTCATTTCTGTTAAGGAACTGTAAATGATCAACTCAATGGCGTGTTAGCATAATTTGTCCAACGTACGATCGCCTGACTCTTTTATAGGTTGGCGAGTTTGTCTAGGACGTCGCAAACCGATAAATTTACTGATACCGTTTTTACACACCTGCTCTACTAGAGGCCGTTTGAAAACGACGGTAGACGGCGCACGTGCGTCAACGTTATGAAATGGTCCTTTTCTGTGTTTGTTGTACGTGGTCTGCCAGTTCTGGGATAAATCGTGACACCTTTAGTCTGTTGAAAGCATACTTGAAGGCGGTATATTGTTTTCTGTGGCTTCCAAACGTTCCAACGACGTCAGTTAGTCTTCTACCAAAAGCAAGCATCACCAATGCTTGAATTTGCTGATTTTCAGAAAGTCTTAGAATATCAATTTAACGCAGAGTTGAAATCTGATGTGATTTTACCTTCATAAAATGAAAGAGACCAAACAAGTGTTGGTTGACATGTAGCTTTCTCACTGCTTGCACGTGAAAATATGTTGTAATGTAATAATCGCTATACAATCGAACTTTCTCCAATTCAAATAGGTATTTGATACGCTTGAGCGATAGAAAATGCTGCTTATAAATAGTACACCAAATGTCAGACTGTTCACTGTTTGTTTTTTAACTCGGGGATATTTAAAAATGAAAAGTGAATACTTTCTTTTGCAACTGAGTATACATCAATTACTACACCTTTAAGATGCTAACTTCTTCCGCTCCAACATTTAATGCTTTAGCTTATCTGAGTCCTCGTAGAGTTGAAATTCATACGCGAAAGTACCAGATCTCGATAAAAACCAGATTGTAAAACATACCTGGAATAATGTTTTCTGTACAAAATAAGTTCATGTTCATTCTGAAGAAATAGTGCGTAATAGTTTGCTTATATTAACAGTAAACACACTTAGCAAACACGAATATGAAAGATTAAACTCCTTAAAACTGGGAAACTCGATCCTGGCAGTTCTGGTTTTGAACTCATTTGAACTAGATTACATAACAATTCTATAAAGAAGATACTACAGGGAAGGGACCTATGATATACAATACATAATTATTTAAATGCAATGTTCTCCCTTATGCACCGTTTTAGCATGAAAATAGCTAAATGGACGAAATATACACCACGAAGCATTGTATGTTAGATGGAAGAACATGTATTCTTTGCCATTATCTAAACTTATATACCTCAGATTTTACAAACATATAGTGGTGTTGGTGGTAGGGTGGTGGTGGTGAGTGCCTTGCTATCATTCATATGAATTATTTTGAATATCCAATAGAACGAACCATTGCCCAAGTCATTCAGCACTATCAGTGCTTTGATTTATGTAGGAAAAACACATAAATTTGTGCCTTATATAAATGAGATGCGAGATTGCCGTCGATCTATCTGTGACCTTACATGTAGTGCATAACATAAAACGAGATATCCATACCAGGATCAAATGTTTAAAGTCATACTCCCAGCATGTATGCATGTATTTTACTTTAACAATTTACTAGTAATTTACATAATAGTAAATCAGTATCATCTTTCATTTCAGATTTCGTGATACTGTGCCCTTCCACACGGTGATCCACCAACATAGCGTTTAGGTTGTCTGGTACCCAGTGTACTCTGCACACCAACAGTACCGATAATGAAATGGATAGGGCAAGTAACCCAGGCTAAACGTCTCGGTCATATACCCCATTTGCAACATAGCCGATTTGACTTACTGGTTCATACCAAAACAATATTGTTATTCGATAAAACCAGTAAAGCATTTTGTTTACATTAATGTTTTTTATTTATTATTTATATATTTATTAAAATAATACGTCATAACCCATGTTACACGTAAGTATTATAATCGTTAGGTCGATATGATTTAGAACAAGTTACTTAACGCCTTTTTTTAACGATATTTGATTTTAGCATACTGTACTTTTTGCATGGTCATGAAGATGTCCAAAATACACATGTAGTTTTTACCAATCTCATTAAAATCATATCGTGACGTTCACTTGATTTCATTACGTTATGTACGTATTTCTAAGACGCCATTTTGTTTTTTGGTAGTGATAATTACGGGAATACTTCAGTAATCAATGACAAGTAAAAACAAATAGTTAAAGAAAATACAGGATGGAAAGGAATATTTATTATAAACTTAATCCAGTAGCAATCGGTTTACATCTACAAGTGACGGATGCCGGTGTTTACCTCGTAAATAAACGGCTATTGCAGCATCATAAAATGGTGACCTTTTAATGGCATTTGGTATACAGAGAGAAAAGTAGTTTTGGAAGAAACCATGAAAGTTTCATCAAAATGACACCATTCTGAGCTAGTCTAAAATATTAGACGTGTTATACGGGATTCTTCCAATCCCTAACGTCTAAACGGGAATGTGCAAAAAACGGGGGTGTTTTAAAAATATTGAAATTGATTTAAGTGAAGTATTTTATTGTTGAAATTGATCATAAAGAGTTATATTCATATTTTACCATGTAAGTGAAATGCTATTTTGCACTAAACAAGCATTTAATGCATTAAAACAAGTTGTTTACCTTTCCAATAAAACGAAAGTTGACTGACACAGAAAACAATTATGCGAAGGGGAACAACTCGATACAATCGTAATAACTCGGCCTCCTCCGACAAAGCTTCGAGATAGACCTCGTTATACAATCGTAACAACTCGGCCATGGCCGAAATGTTCCGATCGATTTAAAACTGTGCCCTGAAGCCTTGCAGGTGCCCTTCATGTATATATCGTTATGTTTTGACAGAATGAAATGAAGAAAAGCCGTCAAACTCATAATTATAAGTTGGATATTTGTTTTTTTTGTGTACGGAACTAATATAAAATAACATTATCGGTAATATTTCTTGTTTTTATGATATTTTATAGACGCTATATGCTTTAACCCGTAATCCTGATCGGAACAACTACCCACTTTTGATACTAAACAATTTGTACGTGAAGGATTTGCCATATCAAAAATCTAAAAAAAATCCGTCAACGTACAATTATTTGGACTACATTCTGAGCATACTAATTTGCTATTTTTTGTAAAATTGCCATATACTCACAGCTTAATTCGGCCATGACGTTTGGAGAAAACGTCAGCTTCGTGTCTGCCTTCGACATAACGAGCAATTTCATTGGCTAGTGGAGAGGTCAATCTGAAGTGACCCCTTATGCGAAGTCCTCAGATCCACATAGCGTAACGTCGTGAAGCGTGTATTGGGGATCTGATTTTAATGAGATTGAGTTTTTACGTTCATTATAGTAATTTAATCAATGATGTAAAAGGGGAGAACAATTGCCAAGTGAAATGATTTTCTTAAAAAGTTTGGCTCAGGGTAAAACGCAGATGACATAGGTATTGTACTGAGATGAAATAGGTGAAGAAATCCATTGCGTTGAACATTGTGTTAAAGGCCTAGTTTAAGGAAGCATTGAACATTGTGTTAAAGGCCTAGTTTAAGGAATGTTTGGCATAACAATCACCTGCTGTGCATCTCCTGCTTATTGCACTGATGTCACAGTAGGGGCCAATTTCAGGTTTATTTGTTTATTGGCTCAGGGCCATTTAGGGTCCATTTCTATAATAAAACCTCCAAAACTGCACAGCAGGATATTCAGATCGGAGATCTGATAAGACTATTAGGCATTTAGATTAAGATCAATACACAGAGGTTGTGTATAATACATGTTGTTTTTTTGGAGGGGGGAGTCACTTATAGAAGGATTTAACTAGGGCTTTAAGCAGTCACATAAAAAGTGACCAAATACTAACATCATTTTTATTTTTGAAGTTCAGGAACTGTAAGGCAACATTCATCTCAGAGAAAAACAGTATTTTTCAATGCCCTTCAACATCTATATTATCTGCGTAGCTATATCTTTAAATGTATGTTACCTGACCCACACTTGAAGGAGTGGGTTGGCGTTACCAGACCAAGGTTTGATGGTTTGTGTTGGCATTACCAGACCCACATTTGAAGGAGTGGGGATGGTGTTAGCTGACCCACATTTGAAGAAGTGGGTTGGCGTTAACTGACCAAGTTTGACGGTTTGTGTTGCCATTACCAGACCAACATCTAAAGGAGTGGGGGTGGTGTTACCTGACCCACATTTCATAGAGTTGGTTGGCTTTAACTGGCCCACATTTGAAAGAGTGGGTTGGTGTTTCCTGACCATGGTTTGACGGTCTGTGTTGGCATTACCAGACCTACATTTGAAGGAGTAGGGGTGGCGTAAACTGACCCACATTTGAAGGAGTGGGTTGGCGTTAACTGACCCACATTTAAAAGAGTGGGTTGATGTTAGCTGACCCACATTTGAAGGAGTGGGTTTGCGCTACTTGACCCACGTTTGAAGCATTAGTTTTACCTGATTCACATTTAAAAGAGTGGGTTGGTGTTACCTGATCCACATTTAAAGGAGTGGATTGGCGTTTACATACCCACATTTGAAGGAGTTGGTTGGCGTTACCTGACCCACATTTGAAGGAGTGGGTTGGTAGTGTTTTTATTTCTTCAGCCCATAATTCTTTAAAGAAAACAAAAACAAGGAGTTTGATTATTAGAGCGGCTGAAAAAAACTGTCAGGTGGAAGGTATTTTTGTGAGTCAGTCCAGTAATTCCAAACAAACTATATTTTAATTATGGTCTTTTATCAAGGTATGGTAATATGCGAAATGATCTTGTGCTTTGTGAAAATTTAGGGCGGTAAAGTAGCTTTTTTCATCCATATCCTCATCTGAGTACTTGCCTTTTGCCCCCACACCCTGCCGTTCGCAGGTCATCACAGTGTCTGGCCATACTTCAAAACATAACTAGACTGTTGGGGTACTACCAGGTTGCCCGCTAGATTTCCCTAGCACGATATGGGACAGGAAGTGATTATTTTATAGGTCCTCCTCTGGTTTGACTATTCTAAGGGTGTAGTGGCTTACATTATTGGCATTTCTGTAAGCTGGGAACCTTTATATTTTCTATAATTTAAATTTAATCTTTTAAAATGATACAGTATATAATTACATTTTCTTCGCATAATTTTGATTGAGATAGTATTCATCTTCCAACAATTGTTATTACTATTTAATGTGGTATTACTTTTTTGCATTATTAAGTCAAATTTTTTTTTTTAATATTTTGTTCCTGCTATTCCTCATAATGGGAAGTTACATGTACAATGTCGGTGTGTTACAGTCCACTGCACACAGAAGGCTTGTAAAATACCTGTTTTGGGTTGCATTATTCCATTGAAATGTTTTTGTTAAGTATAGGTTTTAATATTGATTTTATTTGAATTATTTCAATATTGTTATTTACTTTTGTTGTCAGTGAAAGATTTCAAAATTTGAAAAGACCGGAGCGCAACCAGGTTTTCACGATAGAGGTGTAACATTTTTACTTAAGCCCCTCCCTCAGAATCAAATTTATTTGATTTAAAGTGTTGGTAGGGGTGTTTTGGGGTAAACTCCCAAGAAAGGTTTAACAATATCTAATCTAAAATGTTGCATTTGGGTGTATTTTATTACTTTTTTGCTCCTATATTGAAATAAAAAAACTAACTGGTTAACTCAGGACCGCACTAGTAACAGAGATATGAAATGTCTTATTTCATTATATTTCCTTAATTTCCATTAAGAAAAAATCTCTCCCTCTTTCCAAATATATTTTTATATATATATATATATATATATATATATATATATATATATAAAGTATATAGATATATATATATATATATATATGTATAATTAGTTTTACTGTGTCAGTGTGCAAATTTCAAATTTGCCCAATGATTATACAGTCTAACGATGGTCATTCCAATAGGCGGTCAGTCGAGGTCGAAGCTTTGTCCTGACAATTATTCCTTTTATTTTCATATAAAATATACTGTTGCTGGATTGAAACCTTAATCAGTTGAGGAGTCAAGCACCATTGCTGGTCCCAAATAAACAAATCATGCGCAAAACCTTTTGATTACCTCGAGGTCACAATAACACACATTTTCCCGAAAGCATGTTCCAAAATGAACTAAAGATTGGCAGGTGTTAAAATTTTGCAAGTTCTAAAAATTGCAATGACAAATGAAAGGGAATTTGAAAAGGTGTGAAAAAAACAATTATCACCGCTCAGTCTTTGCCTTATTTTTTTCAGCACTTGTCCTTTTAGGCAAGTAATTGAAGAAAATCACTTGCCCCAAATCAGTTTTACTCGCCCCCCCAAAAAAACCTCAACAAAAGTTAACTTGTAGTGTTCATTTATTGCCTCAAGGATAACAGCAAATTGAAAACAAGGTCTTCAGTCATCTCTAAGTCATTATCATCACCACCATCCTCATCAGAATCATCAAAATACTTAAAATTCATCATTTAGTAACCAAACCAGGAACGAGAGAAGTATTTCATTAATAAGCGTCCATGTGTCAGGCTAAGAAGCTAATAAATTTATTATTTAATTAATAAGCGTCTAAGAATCGGGCAGACACTTAGATGCTTATTAAATGAATACTACAAATGCTGAGCATGCAGAATGCTGTGACGTCACCAATTCCTACCTAAATATACGAAAGTCAATATTTAGAAAGGATTTGAGAATTGTTGCTGAAGAAATTATGAAAACTGAGGGATTTAAATTTTGGAAAAATGCACTTGCCCGTTCGAGCAGAAACAGTATTTACTTGCCCCGGGCTTCCGGCAACCCAGTTACGATGAAGACTGACCGCTTTTAAACATATGAGCAATTTCCACAATGAAATTCATACTTGTGCCGAAGTAAACTGACTACTTTAAACTTTGAAAACACATTGTACGACATTTCATAGTAGACTAAAATGGAAACTTGGGATGCTCGAAACATCTGATCAAGATTTTAGGTCAGTCCCTGGCGTCATCTAGCGGTCGCAATTTTACTGTTTTATGAAAAGTATAATGAACAATGATTACAAATATGGTTAAATGATATGACATATATTATAAACACACTGTTCATTACCATAGTTCTATGATTTGGTGATTTGAGCCATGTATGATTGTATTTCATTTTACTCATGATCATAAAAACAACAATAATATTTTCACTCATGCATGGCCATAGGGCCTCTTCTTCAAAGAGCTTAACAAGTGATACAACTAAGCTCAATAGAGTGGAAACAATAAAATGTTAGCATTTGCTAATCTGATTAAGTTTGAAAAGAAATGTTAAATAATATTTTACCAATATTTTGCACTTAAGGAGAGTCTATAAATCATTAGTGCATGAAATCAATTTTATCACCAATATTTTGCACGCTATAATGAACATCATATGATATGATAATTTTGTTCTCAAAATGTTGATCATTTCATTTCACTTTTGATGGATACAAAGTTCTCATTCAAATGTACTGTCATGTCACCAGTGTATGTCCACTCATACACATTTTAATGTTAGTATAAACATGATTTGCATAAATTTTGGCCAGAGAAAAAATAGTGTTTGATTTTTATCTCCACAATCCAATAATCTCCGTCCCATTATTTTTCATTTCACATTATCTATCTTGCCAAGACGTGACAGAAAAAAAGGAATTACACAATTTTCTTTCTTTTTATAAAAAATGAAATTCACACCCCTGCCCCGTAAAATTCTAAATAAGAATTGTAAAATGAGTTTTGCTTTGGCCTAAGAAATCATTATGAAAACTTAAATGATTTATCATGTGCTTATTTATTTATCAGTATTCAGAATAAGTGTGATATTTAGAACACTGCTGCAGGTGCTGAAGCTTTGTTTTAAATAACGCATGAAAATTAATGCTAACACACAATCATACATGTCCTTGATAGGTGGAAGCCAGTTACAGATCAGGAGTTATGGAGAATATATGATGGATTTTGCCAGCTAGCTGCATTCTTGCCGACTGTGTCTACTCAGGAAGTTGTGTCGAGGCTACTCTAGTCATACATTCAAGCGACTTCACTCTTGTACAAAAGAACACCACCACAGAAAACCATCAGAGGCAGTTCCCGAGGATATATTTTCAAGATGATGGTCTCAATGTCTTGTGAAGTTAACTTCAGGTAAGAATTCATGTATTATACTTTTAATGCTCAAAGACTATTAATTTCTATTAATTGAAAGAATGACAGAATAAGAAGTCTAAAAAATTGCATGAAAGTTTTCATCTTAACTTGAAAAAATACTATTAGCAATAATATAGAGGGTAATTTTGGATCTAGCACTTTCAGTAACTGCTGAAATTCAACTTTGATACTCCGGCAATGGAAATGGCTGTTGATGAATAGAATGGATTAGTTGCTGAGTGGTGCTAACTCAAAGAAGGGGTAAATAAGTGCACCTGTTTCCCCCCTCTCAGGCATTATGTGGAATGGAGGGGGCGGGGCGACCACATGGCCCCGCCTGTTCTGCTATCAGTGTTGCAATGCTGTGCGTACATAGATTTTGTTATCTTGCCAATAAAACTCTCAATACTTTGTTGTATGTGTAAAATTTAAAGTACAAAAATTGGAATTAAAACATTAGAAACATGAAGTCACAAGAGCATTGCTGTAATAGCATCTGATTCTTAACATTCATATTCCTACTCAGGAATGTTACTTTTCTTCCCTCAAACACAGGGTTCGTGCGAAAACCCGCCCTGGTGAGACGGTGTGCCTGGTGGGGGACTCCCCGGAGCTGGGAACATGGGATCCACACCGGGCCATTATATTGAGGCAAGAAACTAAGAAGCTCATACACACAGACAGTGAGGCATGCTTCGAGGAGTGCTCTGAAGATGGGTAGGTTGTTATTAATATATATTAATTTGCTCATTATTATTTATATACTCATAGTCACAGAATGATCTCTGTGAAAATACATTAAAGCTGTCCAATGGAAATCATAAAATAAAAAGTATAACATGACACTTTCTGTGAAATCATAATAATATGTTGGCATGAAATTTCATGTTTTTCCGAAAAATGTTTATTTGCATGAGTACTTAATTTTTTTTATTTTTTTTTAGTGATCCTTTATCTTCTCTTGACCATGTGCATCTTTACCTACATCACATGGTGTCTGACACTCGCTTCAGCGAATCAATATACCGATTAGTACAGATACCCTTGCCAATGATTGACAAATTAAAGGTCATTTATATAAAGATGCACCATTATCAAAGATATAAATTAGGGAACCCATTGATTGTCAATAAATCATTTTTGCAAACTGAAAAGATAGTGACGATGCATAATTTTTATTATTTCCATGGTATTCTTTTTAAAAAATTATTCCTTCATGTTTATATGTTTTTTTGTATATATATATTGATTTTTAAAAAAACCACCTACCTTGGAAATCACCTTAATTGAGCACTCTAAGAATGCAATTTCATAGATGACTGACTCTCTACGGAAAACAAATACAGATGCTCAACAATAGTTACAGCATATCACAATAATTTTCACAGATTGTTGTAATTTTACATGTTCCTTTCTGATCAATTCCAGTGACATCTGGTCAAAGACGCTTCAACTTGAGGGTTTCAAAACCCACTACTATCGCTATTTCATCTGCCGACTCTTCCAGTCTGATAGCGAAGATGACGGAGGTCGGAGCGTTCTTGTGAAGTGGTGGGAGGGCCATATAAAGCCACGCAGGTTTTCACCAAAAGGTTAAATAATTAGTATTAGTATGTCGATTTTTTTTTAAGAAATAACTTGAGGACTTGAGGTACATGTATAACCATATTCTTGATCACCAGCATTGTCATGCAAATGTTGACATTTGGGCCCTGATTCCAGGGTTGTCACCTATTAGGAAAAGTCAGGGGAAAAATTATATCAAGGTTGGTGATTGGTTAGGAAATTTTGAAAATTGATCTGTGAAAAATGAAATTTTAGAAACCCAGGAAAAATAATTTTCCTGAACCTAATATAAAAATTAGTGTCTATTACAGTCTTCAAGCAGTATTGGTGTTTTCTATATGTATAATTTGTTGTAACAGTAGATAATAACTACCATTGTGTTTAATTAAATTTAAAGTACTGTATGATACAGTATTTGAAACCTTGAAGACTGAAAAGCTTGGTAGTCCTATCAGTAAATGTGTGGATTGGACAGCTGTAGGGTAAGGGAGAAAAATGAATAAAAATGGTGATACTGTTCAGTGAAAACCATGATTTGGTTAGTGAAAAGAATAGGTTTTTATTTTCTTATTTTTGGTGGCAACCCTAAAATCATTTTAAATATGAGCCATGTCGCGTGATTTTGGGCCTTCGGACATATATTTGGTATTACAATGTTTTAAGGTATTTGAATGAAATGATATTCCAAGAAGAAATTCTGAAAAATTCATGATGATATCACTTAAATTGATTGAGATACTTAAGTTTAAGTGAGACCTTGTATTGCACATTTTGAATACTAAATTTGACGACATTAACATGACGTCCTTATGAAAGCCCATTATTCGAATGATGAGAAAAATTAACATATCAATGTAACACCTAGCTCATAATTTAATTATTTTCTTATCACAGAATCCTTGAGGAACGTTAATTAAGATAAAAATAATGAATTTAGTAATTTTAATACATTTGGCCATTTAAAAAACAGACTATCAATGCAGTCAAAATATATTCCATTAAGCAGTTATATACATCATCAGGCATTTTTGCAGGCAATGCTCTTGTTTCATAAGTTTTCTGGAACGAAAGGAACAACATTTCTTATTATTTTCTTGTCTAAAAGTGTAAGTAATATTATGTTAGAGAAATAAACTTTTATGATGGAAATATAAGAAATTTTCTTGAAAATAAGCTTGAAATATGACAAAACTCTCAGGATGAAAACATGTTAACTTCATACTAATTTTAATTAACATTATTTATATGATTCATTTCCATACTCAATAAAAAAATTGTGCTTTTCTTGAACATACTGTTTGTTTAATTTGTTTATGTGTGTTTCAGAGGCCATGTCGGAAACTGAGGAAGGTGCGGAAAAAATGTTAGACGTGTTTGGAAACTTTGGTATGTTATAAGTATTTTAATTCTAACTTAAGATACAACACCTTTATATAGACTTAAGGGGCAGGATACGATTTTAAAGCAGGGAACTTTGTCTGTTTTATTAGCTTATTGTTGTTGTTTCTTGAATGAAAACTGTTAAGATTTTGTCATAGCCATTATTTCATTGTCATACAACTTAATATCAATAGAAAATACTTTTGATGATCATATGCAAGTGATCGAGCACTGAATTTACCACTTGTGGCCATCTCTTGTTACATAGTATTAGATTTTGAATATTTTCAACTATTCATTGAAATTGTTAGCAAGGTCTTAGCTATACCATATGCATTGATCATTAAAAATGAAATATTTGAAATAAACTTGTGCCATTGGTGCGGTCAGACCACTGTTCAAGGTGCCGAAAGACTTCAGTGTACATGTATAATGTTATCTTGCGTTCCTTTGTAAACTCTCGTACGCATACGTTGAGTCCTTAATACAGTTGCTTGTCAACAAGTCCTACAAGTTATATGATAGTAGAATGGTGTCCTCGAGTTTGGTGCTTGGAGTCACTGTTTGTTATTTAAATGCTAGCTCATATGTGCGCTTATTTATTTGACCTCATGAATGTCTATAATAAGTTTCATTATTTACCCATCATAAATCCACACGCAATACATATCGCAAAATACAGTAGTCCGTATTCCACTCTTGTGACGTCACGTCAAAACAAGTATCGTTGCAAGATGTTAAAATGACGTCATAAAACAAAATAGTGTTTTGTTTAAATGACATTTATTATGAAAACATGTGGCTTTTAAGTGATCTAACCAGTAATGTATATAATAAAAGGCTTATTAGTACTGCTTTTGATCCTGAATGTCATATTCGACTTGTGCCTTGTGAAATCCGAATCTGCAAAAATCCACTCAAGTCGAATACAACCTCCCAGATCAAAATGCAGTACTAATAACTCTATTTTATTGCCATTTGTCATATTTTTGGCTTCATTATCAAACATTTCTATGTTCAATGGGACAGTGGGAGATTATTTTGATATTTAGCTTATGTTAATGGCTCCTGCATGTCTACAGATACAGCAGCAGTATACATGTATCTGTATAATATACTAGATTACATCTATCTCTATCCTTGGTCAGGTGGAGGGGTGAGGGGGGGGGGGAAGGGGATAAGCTTATTTACCCTCACCATCAGATAATACCCATTCGGCAGTAAAATGGCGGTTAACCTTTTTTAGATGGTATAAGGTCGATCAACCGTGGCTGGCTGATTGACCAAGTTGAGGTGCAGTTACAGTTACATGGTGAACCACTCGCCTTCTGGAAGCCTAAATACTCCGGTCAGACCTACAGCATCAAATGTACACCCATAGATCATAGTTACAAGAAGGTATGTGGAATTAGTCTCTTTTTATTATTATTATTATTTTCCAATAATCAAAGGTTAGGCTTAGGGTTAGAGTTATCGCCAGTATATTATTAGTTCCCGGGTTGACATTAAAATATGGCTAAAAAGTTGAGCATATAAAAAACAACATGATGCATTGATAAATCAGGACCTACAGAACTATATACATATGGTTTATTCTCCAATACAATGTTCTAAGCTATACATTGTATTGACCCCGCCTTGGTGATCTCGTCATCATTGTTGTTGGCATGCAAACTCTGTAACCTTGTGGACAAAACTCTAAAAACGTTCAAGATAGTTGAATGCATCATGGTACACATGTTGCCACTAACAATACATAACAGCAAGGGCCATAACTTTGACTTTAATAATTGTTGAGTTATGCCCTTTTCCATAGCTCTCTTGTTTGACTTTTACTGTTATTAATGTGTGCGTTATTTTCAGACACTGGATGACAAGTATGAGATGGAAATGTTGGGGGACTCACTGCCAGAATGTCACAAGACAGAACTGCTGGTCTCTGTAAGTATGGGGGAATTGCCACAACACAGAATTGCTTAGTAATTGCTTGTAAGTAAGTGGGTGGGATTCACTGAAAGAATGCAGAAACATTACTCTTAGAAGACAGATAACAGCTTTATCATGCTTTCCTAAAACATCCTTGACCATTGTTTTGTTGTACACAGAATCACTCTTTATTTCAGGTTTTGGAGAAGGGAAGATCCAAGCCCCGACCCCAATCCAAGTTTGGTCCAGTGGTCCAGCAAAACTCTTTTGTAACCTTCCATGCTCAGACATCAGACCCAGAGTCCCTGGTTGGTGTTCATTCTTCATATAAGTGTTCTTTGGTTATGGTATATACTGTGACTTTGGTGACATGGGCAAGCCGTCGTTAATAAAATCTCGTTATAAAGTTACCAGCTGCCCCACCTTCCTTAAATCTTTTGTACAATCATGAAATTTGATGTGTAGATCTGCAAAAGATATACACTTGGTATGAGACCTTCTTTATTTCTCTACTTCAATCAAGCTCTGCCATCACCCCTCATACATAGTTTGGAAATTGTAACATTCTACTCTGCAATGGAATAACAAGGACTTACCTGAAATCCACAACCTTGTAGTCTTATTAGGAGTCCTATCTGGCTCAAAATACATGAAAAAGGTTATATTGTTTAAAAGTTGAGTAGATTAAATGGGTCACATCATGCAGTAGTCATGTTTGGTAACTCTTGTGTGAGGATTGATATGATAGATCTTGAATCATTTCCCTTACATGCTATCTTGCATCCAACACCCATATTCCACTTGCTTAGATAAATGCATTTCATTTCAATTGAATTCATATTTCAATGATTGCAACATCTCCAGAAAATTTGAAAGTAAAATCTTGAGTGTTTTTGATTGGACAATGATAACTGACCAATATACTGAAGGGAATCACTGAGGCATGTCTATAGGATAAGAATTCTATTGAATACTGGTCCTGGATATGATTACAAAATATTAATACTACCGGTAGTTGAAAACATAAGCATGAAATGTATAGTGTATGCAATGTTAAAGCAAGTTGGAATCATGTCATCCAGTTTCATTACTGGTATGTTATTTTTCCAGGGTTTCCAGCTAGACCTATATGTAGATGAGGATAACAAAGAAAACGAGACAGCCAGGCATGTTGGGTCAAGTTTTATCTTGCCCCTCAGTATGAAGAAATCTCGGGGCTCAAAGAATATACCGATTAATGGGAACAATAATAGGCCCATCGGACAGCTTACATGTGAGTTTCCCTAAAAATGGATCTCTTTGCATTAAGATTTTAGTCTCTGAAGAGGTAGGTTTTGACCTATTTAATTTAAGGTCAGTAGTTCACAGTCATCATCATAAACAGTCTTATGAACCTTGTCTGCATTATAGCATGATATCATCTGTAAGACCCGATAAACTTTCAGAGAATATCTTCCCTCTTGTCTGGACAATCTCAGGTCTTGAAAATTACAAAATAGCTGTATCATTTTTGTCAGGATCTTTTTGTAGGACGCACTGTTTTGTACAAGAGTTGTACAAAACATACCAACTGGGTATTAATGTTAAATACACAATACATTAATGTCAGAGTCAATGGATTCTAATCTTCAGTAAGCAACAGCAGTTTTACAGTGTCGAAGAAAATAATTATAATTCATTTTTGTTCTAGGTATCTCAATGTTTTGTACTCAAAATATTTAGTTCTAAATAATGACTGAATCAGATTTTTAGTGAAAAAGTTACCTTCAAATACACAGACACACAGGTGACAACCATTCTTTACATACTTTCATGAGTTCTTTGTTTAATTCAAAAAGGTCATTTCTCAGTATTCTTTATAATGCTCATAAGTGATTCGGAAGATTTATTTTAAGCTGGTCAACTGCCTTCTTCATGTTTTAAAAAAAAATAGTCTGTATTTGCTAAAAAATACTAGATAACTGGAGTATGGTTTGTCTTACAGTCTACAAAATGGTCACAGTGACCTTGGACTCAAAAAGCTTGTCCCCTTGATTACAATAGTATGCTTTGACCAACGGTCCTCAAACTTGGCAGGGGTAAGTAGTTCAATGGTTATAGTCATGGTGACCTTGGACACAAAAAGCTTATTCAGTTTATAAGAGTATGCTTAGGCACACAGTCCGCAAACATTATAGGAAGGTAGGTGGGTCATGCAGGTACCTGCAGAGTACCCCTTTTGACTTTAAGGTCAGCAGGTCAAATTTCAGGGCCACATTGACCTTGAACATAAAGACTCGTCTGCTCAATGTAAAGAGAGCACTTGAACATATGGTCCTCAAACTTGATGGAGAGGTAGGCCATGACCATAACCTAACCCACAGACATTTAATGCAAAATGACTAATTGGGGGTCATTTATGATTTACAACCATCTTTTTGGTGCTCCAGTGATGGCTATCTGTCCAATAAGGCCCAATTTGGGGATTTTGCAACGTGACTATGAATTTTAAAACTGGTCATTCTGTACTCAGATCAACTATAAGCATCATGTCTTTCAATCAGCAATCCTAATGATTGTTATTTCTAGGTCTCGGTTTTGCTTAACAGTTTTGTTTGTCTGTTGTTTGTTTGTCTAAATATTAAAAAGGTATGAATGTTAAGGATTGGACATATTTCTTACAATGACAGGCAAATATTTCTTCCAATTGAAAGAGAAGAAACCTTAACCACATAACAGGGCATAACAGAACTTATTATATTGAGGAATTTTAAGGAGACTGCTCTCATGATAAAAAAAGAAAAACGATTTTCAGTCATTATAATTTTTGAAAAAGTAACCTGTCTATGGTCACCAAAAAGTGATATTCGGTTGAACGCTAAGATCAACAGTTAATCCCTATATGAAGAATCTACAGAAACAGAGGCCCAGAAGCCTTAAATCATTCGAAAGATCAAAGGTCGATTACAATGACAATTATTATTTATTTGGTATACATGACAATACATATAGTTTAAATAAATATATTACTGTATAAGTATTGTACATATCATCATTGCCAATAAATGTTACTACCTTTGCTTTAAAATAAAAACAGTAAGTGAATATAAATGAAGCTTGTAAGAGACATTAAATAAAGGAGCAGGTTTTATCATTTTTAGCTCCACTATTCAAGAATAAGAAGGCTATACGACTTGCTCCAGTGTCTGTATCTGCACTGTCGTCCGGTTTTAGGACAAGTTGTCATTTTCACTTATACCTCCAATACCCTTCATTCAGTTCACTTATTACTTCACACAGTTGTTCAGGACCTGAGGTCCTCAATACCGGTACAAATTATGGCCCCTGATTGACTTAGGAACTTAGATTAAAGGTTTAGGGCGCTTTGTATCAGGTAAAGTTTAAGAGCAAGTTGGGATTTTTACTAATTACTTCTATACCATTCATTCAATTAAATAAATACTTCACACAATTTTTGACGACCATCGAGAAGTTAGGTATCATGAAACACCATTTCATCTTAAATACAAATTTTGGTCCCTGATTGACTTAGGAACTACGATTAAAATTTTAGGGCACATTGTGTGTGGTTAAAGTTTTACGGCAAGTTTGGATTTTTACTAATAACTTCTATACTACTAATTCAATTGACTAAATACATCACACAATTATTGAAGAGAATCTTAAAACTAGGTTTCATAAATCCAAATTATTCTCCATACAAATTACTGCCCTTGATCAACTGAAAAAGGTAATTTTTTTGAGCAACTCTCAGATTTCAAAAACTGTTGATGGCCTTCATACTTAACACAATAGCCATCTCACAAATTACTGTAACATAGCTCCATATTACCTTAAAAACAAGTAATGGCCCTTGATTTACTCTTTTTTTTTGGCTTTTGATATGCACATTTTAACCAGTTTTCAAAAAGTGATAATTTTTAATGTGAAACCTGGTTATTAGAATGTACGTCATTGTTCAACATCAAACTCACCTATGGTATTGAATAATTTTAATTAGGTTTGAAATATTGTGAGCTTGATATATAGGAAGAGTTTATGAAGACTTTTCATGGGATTGCATATGGTGACCATGGGTCAAGATCAAGGTCACTATTCCTAATAATAGAAAAATGCTTAGTACTGAATAACTTTAGTTAGGGTTGACATATTGTGACCAAACTTGGTATAAAGGAAGAGTTTATGGAGACCTTTCACAGAATCTGGTTTTGTGCCCCTAGGATCAAGGTCAAGGTCACTGCTACTAAAATAAGATAACTGTTTTGTACTGAATAACTTTAGTTATGGTTGACATATTTTGACCAATTTTGGTATGTAGCAAGAGTATATGGAGGACTTCCATGTAATTGCAAATGTGTCCCCTATGGCCACCTAGGGTTAAAGTCAAGGTCAAGGTCACTGTTACTAAAAATTGAAAGTTCAAACTGATGGCTGAAGTTCTTCTGTCAATCATTGAACACCTGGTTTCGTTGCACTGCACTGTTTCTTATTTACTTTTTATTGCTTTTGACAGGCATATATTACATTATTGTATTCATTTCGATTCTACTAAGGGATTGCACTGGGGATTAAGCTGGCTTGTTAGCCTCACACTAAGGATTGAGCTGGCTTGTTAGCCTTGCACTTGAGATTAAGCTGGCTTGATAGCCTCACATTGGGAATTAAGCTGACGTGTTAGCCTCACAGTGGGGTTTAAACCGGATTGTTAGCCTCACACTAGGAATTTAGCTGGCTTGTTAGCCGCTCAGTGGGAATTAAGCCAGCTTGTCAGCGCTTAACCTCACATATGTCCCAGCTTTTACTGATAGAGGATTTGCAACTAAATGATTACAAGCAAATTTTAACTCAACCTGATCATATACATATCATCACGTTATTCTTTTATACTATCAGATACGTACCTCCTCATAAAGCCAATGTATGGACCAAATACAAGGATTAGTATGGAGCGCACCTTTCAACGTTACTGGAAGTCCACACGTAAACCAGTCGATGTTGGGCACAGGGGACTTGGGTCATCATATAAGTGCAAAAAGTGAGTGAACGTATATTATACTGAAAACTTTTTTTTTTTCAATTTGTCTGTTTTTCAAAGAACAAAGGCAAAATATTGTAATAAAGCCCTTTTGTTGTCAGGTAAGTAATGCAAATACTTCTTTTAGGGAGCCACATGAAAAAATTTACATCTTTCCGTTGACATATGCATTATGGTCAGCAATCCTAATATCCTGTCTAGAATAGTTGCCAAGAAATGCTCTTTGACTGTCTCAGAAAAGCGGACAAGAGTAATGGCATATCTTTTCAGTGCTCTTCAAATCAATTCCTTGTCCAGATGTCCATTAGCTATCACCATGCTAATTTTTTACCTTTAATGTCAATGTCTTTTCTTGCTCTTTTATTTTTTTTAGATCAACTGATCCTTTATAATGGAATCTTTAAATCAATATCTAATTTGCAAAGTTTGAATGACTAGGTAAATGTCAAAATCATACAGATTTATAGATGCTATTTTCATTGACATGTTAAAAACCAGACATTCTGTGTTCAGATTGAAAAAGTTAAGACATTATAAAAGCTTTTGTCTTGTCGTTGGGGTTGGCATCAGCATCCTAACCTTGGCTCTTATTAACTTCTTCATAAGGAAACTTGGTACATTTGTACATTTGTGATTGGGACCATATGCACATGTATAGCAAGATTGCTAACTCTTCCTTAAATTATTGTCAAGTTATGCCATTGTTGTACTAAAAACACCGACAGCATTACTGGTAATGAAGTTTGATGGAAGGGTCCATTAATTATGCCAGTGTTTTAACATCAATTTGTTTTCATGCTGATATTGTTTCAGATTAGCCATTGTGCAGGAAAATACAATAAGATCATTCCAGACAGCAGCCAACCATGTGAGTTCTAGGATAGCACTGCAGATTCAATAGTCATTGACTTTCATTTGCTTAAGAGATTGAACACACATTAAAGTTTCCTTGTTAAATTGAATTTCAAGAGGTGCTATCAAGACTGAGGTAATTACCTCAATTTATTGAAAGACTTGCTTTATTCTTGCAGGCACCTCTTGTTATGCTATCAGCTAGTATCAGTTGGCTGAATCTGTAGCCTGAAATACTTGTTAATGTTTCCAATTCAGTTCTACTATATAGTTAATGACTGTCTGAAATTTCCATTGGCTGGTTCTCAGACTGGTCGCTTTGGTAGTTAAGTATTTGATAACTGTATTTGAACGGTCTTTTTTCTCATCTAATTGTGCCCGAGGATCATCCTAAACAGGCATAGATAGCAAATGGGTTTAGGTTGGCTTGTTCTGTCTGGCTTTGATAAATGGTAAAAACTATTCCTGTCAAGAATAGATTACTTGTATTCTTTAAAGGGACTAGACACCAGATTGTCAAAAATCGGCAAATGCAGTATGTTTTCAAAACAAGCCTAGAATTGTCAATTTGAGCCAGTTGGAGGCCGATAAAAGATCATTTTACATGTTTAAAGGAATAAACATATATGTTTATGAGTACAGATCAATATACCGATGCTTTTTTTAAACTTGCTGGGATTAACGTCATAAGTGATGTGATACATCAGTACAAAAGATTCAATGTGTTGTACACAGGGATGTCAATTTTATGTTAGTTTTTGAAAAAAATATTTTTATCTTGCAATTGAATAATCTGGTGTCTAGTCCCTTTAAGAGATTCAACATCTTTGTGACGAACAGAGTTACATGTTTTATAGACATAATTGGTCTGTATTGACAGTCATAGCTATATGCCAAATGGGCATATTGCGAAAGTCATAAACAATGATCATGCATCAAAGAATTGATTGATATTAAGGTTCTTTTAATTATTTTCTTAAATAATCTAAACACCTTTAATGCTTTAACAATTTTCTGAAATAAAAAAATAAATAATGAGGGAATCTGCTAAGTGTTTATCAATCAGTATATTAAATTGTCTATTAATAAACTGAACTTATAATGTTTTGTTTTGATTGAAACCTTACTTGAATTTATATGAAGATGATTTTGGGGGGGGCTGTTTCTTTTTTGTGACAATGTCATTTTGGGTTCAAAAATGTGCATCACTTGTGGTTGGCTCTGCACTAACAGTGTTTGGTTTCATGTGTTTCCTTTTTGAACGAGTAGTAGAAATCTAATATAGGACACACTGGTACCCATCTCTCAAGGCTTGGAAATAAGCTAGGATGAGCCTATTCACGTCATAGAAAGTCTCTTGATAATGATGATAATATATATTTAATATGAAATATTGATCATTGTTTTCATATATTTGATATATCTGTTAAAGGTTTTGAAGGTTTGCTCTCATATAATTGATAATTGTGTTGGTTTGTTTTCATATATTTGATGTTTGTGTTGGTTTGTTTTCATATATTTGATATATGTGTTAAAGGTTTTGAAGGTTTGTTTTCATATATTTGATATATGTGTTAAAGGTTTTGAAGGTTTGTTTTCATATATTTGATGTTTGTGTTGGTTTGTTTTTATATATTTGATATAATTATGTGTTAAAGGTTTTGAAGGTTTGTTGAGAGTACATGGTAATATTTATTGGTAGGATGGGGTTTGTTTGTTTATGTAAGTCACAACAGTACATATATACTTTTCAAGATAAATTAACTCACAATTGGCGGAGTGGCCACAGAGATATATATCCCAGCTGGGCGCACGGGTTAGCAGTAGGAGTAGGTATGCATACATGCCATATCCCCCGGCGGGGGGGGGGGATCCCCCAGAATTTCGACCCATCCCCTGGTCCCCCCCTGGGGGATCCATATCCTCTGGAATTTAAAAAAAACAATACAAAACTGTGTTGACTGTGGAAAGCATCAATAATATTATGAGTGTGAAATTCCATGAAGGACCATGATGACTTAGTCCAAAAATTATTATAATTCTTATGTTATAAATGCAGATATTGCGCAAATTTTCTTCGCATAAAAATCCCCTGGTGTAATATCAAAATCCCCTGGAATTCAAATCAAAATCCCCTGGGAAGCCTCTCATAAATATGGCATGTATGGGTATGACTCTGTTAGGTGGAACTATTGTGATAGTTATGAAATATGTTTTTCACCAAGTTATTAAATGGAAGAGAAGTGCAGAAGTCGATTTTTTTCTACACGCAATGTCTCAGAATGTTTTTTAAGGCAATCATTGCAATATACTAGCCCTATTCTGCTAAATTAACTTTATATAAAAAGTATTGCCTCTCTTTCTGAGTTATAAGAGACTATACAATATTTTTTCATATATTGTATAAAAAAATGTAATAGTTATACCCATAATATTTTTCATATATTGTATAAAAAAAAATAGTAATACCCATAATATTTTTCATATATTGTATAAAAAAAAATAGTAATACCCATAATATTTTTCATATACTATATAAAAACTACAAAAGATATATCCCCTATCATATTCCTTGACAATGGATTAAAGTGTTTGATAATATCTACCACATGATTGTTTTGATGAATATATTCACAACCATCACCTAATTCAAGCAAAATGTCAGAAAACTACACATTGGCATGTTAACATAATAGTGAATAATGGATCTATACTATGTAACTTAGAATTGGCTTTATTTTAGAATCACTTTGTAGCTTATAGTAAATAATATTGTCTACTTAATAAACCCTATGTTTACATATACAAACTATTAGATCTAAAATTAATTCAGATTATGGATGTGTGTAATAAACATTGCCATTCATTAAGTAAAAAGATTTTTGTTTTACTTGGAAAATGAAAATAGTTTATTACCTCCTGTATTGTAGGGGTTATTACCTCCTGTTTTGTAGTGGTTATTACCTCCTGTATTGTAGTGGTTATTACCTCCTGTATTGTAGGGGTTATTACCTCCTGTTTTGTAGGGGTTATTACCTCCTGTATTGTAGGGGTTATTACCTCCTGTATTGTAGGGGTTATTACCTCCTGTATTGTAGGGGTTATTACCTCCTGTATTGTAGGGGTTATTACCTCCTGTATTGTAGGGGTTATTACCTCCTGTATTGTAGGGGTTATTACCTCCTGTATTGTAGGGGTTATTACCTCCTGTTTTGTAGGGGTTATTACCTCCTGTATTGTAGGGGTTATTACCTCCTGTATTGTAGGGGTTATTACCTCCTGTATTGTAGGGGTTATTACCCCCTGTATTGTAGGGGTTATTACCTCCTGTATTGTAGGGGTTATTACCCCCTGTATTGTAGTGGTTATTACCTCCTGTATTGTAGGGGTTATTACCTCCTGTATTGTAGGGGTTATTACCCCCTGTATTGTAGGGGTTACTACCTCCTGTATTGTAGGGGTTATTACCCCCTGTATTGTAGGGGTTATTACCTCCTGTATTGTAGGGGTTATTACCCCCTGTATTGTAGGGGTTATTACCTCCTGTATTGTAGGGGTTATTACCCCCTGTATTGTAGGGGTTATTACCTCCTGTATTGTAGGGGTTATTACCCCCTGTATTGTAGGGGTTATTACCCCCTGTATTGTAGGGGTTATTACCTCCTGTATTGTAGGGGTTATTACCTCCTGTATTGTAGGGGTTATTACCCCCTGTATTGTAGGGGTTATTACCCCCTGTATTGTAGGGGTTATTACCCCCTGTATTGTAGGGGTTATTACCTCCTGTATTGTAGGGGTTATTACCCCCTGTATTGTAGGGGTTATTACCCCCTGTATTGTAGGGGTTATTACCCCCTGTATTGTAGGGGTTATTACCCCCTGTATTGTAGGGGTTATTACCTCCTGTATTGTAGGGGTTATTACCTCCTGTATTGTAGGGGTTATTACCTCCTGTATTGTAGGGGTTATTACCCCCTGTATTGTAGGGGTTATTACCTCCTGTATTGTAGGGGTTATTACCCCCTGTATTGTAGGGGTTATTACCTCCTGTATTGTAGGGGTTATTACCCCCTGTATTGTAGGGGTTATTACCCCTGTATTGTAGGGGTTATTACCCCCTGTATTGTAGGGGTTATTACCTCCTGTATTGTAGGGGTTATTACCCCCTGTATTGTAGGGGTTATTACCTCCTGTATTGTAGGGGTTATTACCCCCTGTATTGTAGGGGTTATTACCTCCTGTATTGTAGGGGTTATTACCTCCTGTATTGTAGGGGTTATTACCTCCTGTATTGTAGGGGTTACTACCTCCTGTATTGTAGGGGTTACTACCTCCTGTATTGTAGGGGTTACTACCTCCTGTATTGTAGGGGTTACTACCTCCTGTATTGTAGGGGTTACTACCTCCTGTATTGTAGGGGTTATTACCCCCTGTATTGTAGGGGTTATTACCCCCTGTATTGTAGGGGTTATTACCTCCTGTATTGTAGGGGTTACTACCTCCTGTATTGTAGGGGTTATTACCTCCTGTATTGTAGGGGTTATTACCTCCTGTATTGTAGGGGTTATTACCTCCTGTATTGTAGGGGTTATTACCTCCTGTATTGTAGGGGTTATTACCCCCTGTATTGTAGGGGTTATTACCTCCTGTATTGTAGGGGTTATTACCCCCTGTATTGTAGGGGTTATTACCCCCTGTATTGTAGGGGTTTTACCTCCTGTATTGTAGGGGTTATTACCTCCTGTATTGTAGGGGTTATTACCCCCTGTATTGTAGGGGTTATTACCTCCTGTATTGTAGGGGTTATTACCTCCTGTATTGTAGGGGTTATTACCTCCTGTATTGTAGGGGTTCTTTAGTTCATGGTTAATCCCAAAATCAGGATTGAGAGCTGTAAACTTCAGGCGCGGATTTCTCGAAACTTCTTAAGCTTAACAGGCTAATAAGTAGCTTATTTCAATTTGATAAAATACATACTTAAATTGAACTTTTATGAAAAGAAAATGGTTTATTATGATAATCATAAATTTAAATCCTGTCTAAAGTATAAAAATTCTTAAAGAAGTTAATATTACGCAAATTATTGAAAAACAAAAATAGTGAGCTTAGCTTAATCCTGTTATAAGGGACTTAAGAAGTTTGGGGAAATTGGGCTTAGACTCTTGTTCGGTTGTAGGATTATTTTTTTTTACTCTGATTGCTGCATCAAGAACTGTTACAGGAAGTACCTAAAAATAAAAACAAATGACTTTGGAAACAATGTCAACAGGTGTTCAAGCCTGCTGACCTTGTTTGGGCTATCCTGAGTTAAGGAATGGTCAAAATAACAGGATAAGTCTATAAAATGAGAAATTAAGGATGAGCTTAAGATTGTGGTCATTTGGGTCCTGACTTGTCAAAATAACATGATAAGTCTAAAAGGAGAAATTAAGGATGAGCTAAGGATTGTGGTCATTTGGGTCCTGGCTTGTCAACAAGTGTGCAACAAAATAGCATAACATCAGGTTCCATATTCACTCACATCTTCAGACTGAGTTTGTAAATCATGCTCAGAAAACTGAATTGTTGAATAGATTAATTATGAAAGATACAGCATTTTTTCCATCTTTGCTCCTGTTATAGCATTTTAACAACAAAATTGAAATTGCTTTTTTGGGTCTGATTCTATAACTCGAATTCAAAATGTTAGTGTATATGTGCCCTTGAATTTTAAACAAAATTTAGATTTAACTTCTTGATCTAAATTGAGATAAAGGTCGCTTATGCAAAATATAGATGGTTATAATTATGAAGGTTATAACAATATGTGCTTTTACAATACAATAGTCTTGCGCTTGGGGACACAAAATTACTGATAGCTTATCTTTAAAACCCGGTTTTGTTGCATTACAGCAGTTCTAGATCTAGTTTGCTATTTTGATGCTCTTATTAACATTTCTATTTTAAGGGAGCAGACTTTGTGGAGTTTGATGTCCACCTCACCAAGGATGAAATACCAATTATCTACCACGATTTCAAGGTGCTGATTACCTACCGAAAGGTCAGTTACAATCCCCATTCCACAATTAGATGTGAGAAAAAGATAATATTCACTGGACCAATCCTTATATTTATTTAAGACATTTCCGTACCAAATGAGCGGAAATAACACACAATTGTGCATCTCAGGTTCTATAAAATGTCAAAGATTTCAATAGAATTAAATTTGATGGTCACAACTTGGGAGTGATTCAAGTACCTGTTTTGAAGGAAGGGAACAGGTGCCGAATTTGTCATAAATGATGGGAAAACAGCTCTCAAAGACAATTTTTACTGTTTCATTTGGCCAAAATGATTTGTCAACTTTAATCACTAATGACACTCGCCAATGTTGACATTTTCAGTCTTTATATGTCACAATTTATTGGAACAATACTGCTGTGTTCGAACTTATAATGTTGAAAGCACTTCGAAAACATTGACCTTTTTAGCTCGACTATTCGAAGAATAAGGAGGGCTATACTACTCGCCCCAGCGTCAGCGTCTGGTTAAAGTTTTAGGGCAAGTTGGGATTTTCACTAATAAGTCCAATACCCTTTATTTAATTGACTAAATACTTCACAGAGTTGTTCAGGACCATCACACAATGAGGTTACATAACTCCATATTATCCTTTATACAAGTTATGGCCCCTGATTGACTTCAGTTAAAGTTTTAGGGCAGGTTAAAGTTTTAGGGCAAGTTGGGATTTTCACTTATAAGTCCAATACCCTATATTCAATTGACTAAATACTTCACACAGTTGTTCAGGGCCATCACATAATGAGGTTAGATTATCTTTTATACAAATTATGGCCCCTGATTGACTATTGAACTTAGGTTAAAGTTTTAAGGCAGGTTGGGATATTTATTGATAACTTCTATACCCTTCATTCAATTGACTTCATACTTCACACAATTGTTTAGGACCATCACACAATGAGGTTACATAACTCCATATTATCCTTTATACAAGTTATGGCCCTGATTGACTTAGGTTAAAGTTTTAGGGCAGGTTAAAGTTTTAGGGCAAGTTGGGATTTTAATAAAAAAAAACTTCTATACTCTTCATTCAATGCACTTAAAACTACACAGAATTATTGACGACCACCTTACAACAAGGAACATAACTCCATTTTAACCCTACATACAAATTATGGCCCTTGAATGTTTTTTTTGTTTTTTTTAAATTTCTTTTGAAAGGCACATTTTTAGCTCGACTATTCGAAGAATAAGGAGAGCTATACTTCTCACCCTGGCGTCGGCGTCGGCGTTGGCGTCACACCTTGGTTAAGGTTTTGCATGTAAGCACCTTTAAGTCATTATCTCAGTAAATACATCAGTTATTGCATTGAAACTTTGGATATGTATTCCCAGCTATCTTACATACTAAATTAATGAAGTTAGATAACAATTATTTGAATATAATGCAAATAATAGGCCTTTATTATTCGACATAGAAATTCTGGTTAAGGTTTTGCATGTAAGCACACATAGGTTAATATCTCAGCAACTACTTGAGGTATTGCATTGATACTTGATACAATGGTACTCAACCATCCAACCTACTAATTTAACCAAGTAAGATAACTTTAGTTTGCATTTAATGCAAATAATTGCCCTTTATTATTTGACTTAGAAATTCTGGTTAAGGTTTTGCGTGTAAGCACACATAGGTTAATATCTCAGCAACTACTTGAAGTATTGCATTGAGACTTTATACAATGGTAGTCAACCATTCAACCTACTTAATTAACCAAGTTAGATAACTCTAGTTTGCATTTAATGCACAATAATTGCCCTTTATTATTCAACTTAGAAATTCTGGTTAAGGTTTTGCATGTAACCACATTTAAGTCAATATCTCAGCAAATATATCATGTATTGCATTGAAACATTAGATTTGCATTCCCAGATAACACTTTTTTGAATATAATGCAAATTATGGGCCTTTATTATTTGACATAGACATTCTGATTAAGGTTTTGCATGTAAGCACACCATTCTGATTAAGGTTTTGCATGTAAGCACACATAGGTTAATATCTCAGCAATTACTTGATGGATTGCATTGAGACTTTATACAATGGTACTCAACCATCCAATCTACATAAATAACCAAGTAAGATAACTCCAGTCTGCATTAAATTTAAATAATGGCCCCTTTTTATTCCACATAGAAATTCTAATTAAGGTTTTGCATGTAACCACTTTTAAGTCAATACCTCAGCGAATACATCATGTATTGCATTGAAACTTTACACACAGGCTCCCATCTATTTAACCTTCTTATTTAATCAAGTAAGATAACTCTATCTTTTATAATATATAATTTTTGCCCCTTTATTATGCGACTTAGAAATTCTGGTTAAGGTCTTGCATCTTAGCACACATAGGATAATATCTCAGCAACTATTTGATGTATTGCATTGAGACTTTATACAATGGTATTCAACCACCCAACTTAATTGAATAACCAAGTTAGATAACTGTATTTTGCAAATAATGGCCCTTTATTATTAGACTTAGAATTTCTCGTTAAAATTTTGCATGGAACCACATTTATGTTTATATCTCAGCACACCATGTATTGCATTGAAATCTAATCTAACAGTGATCCATGCATGTTTCGCCTAAATGTTTCAATCCTTACATTGAAAAGCGGCGGAATATTCGAGCGCGCTGTCTCTGTGACAGCTCTTGTTATATTCTTGACCGCATTTTCATAAAGGGAAAACAAGTTATTTGAATGACTTGCGTCATTGTTTGGGCGGGCTGGTGGGAGGGCAGCGTCAAAGACACCTTATGTATCGAATAATTTTAGCTAGGTTTGACATAAAGAGACCAAACTTGGAATACCACGTTTGAGACCCCTAGGATCAAGGTCAAGGTTACTATTAATAGAAAAAAGGTTGGTATTGAATAACTTAAGTAAGGGTCCACATATTGTGACCAAACTTGGTATATAGGAAGAGTTTATAGAGAATTTTCCTGAGAATGTGTTTTGGGCCTCGAGAGTTATGGTCTAGGTCAAGGTCACTGTTGCTAAAAATAGAAATATGGTTAGTACTGAATAACTCAAGTAAGGGTTAACATAGTATGACCAAACTTGGTATATAGGACAATTTATGCAGAGCTTTCATGGATTGCCTTTTGGCCCCCTAGGGTCAAGGTCACTGTTTCTAAAAATAGATTACTGTTTCAGGTATGGTTGACATACTGTGACCAAACTTGATATGTAGGAAGAGTTTATACAGAAATTCCATGGGATTGTGTTTGGGGCCCTTAGGATCAAGGTCACTGTTACAAAAAATAGAAGAAAGCAGTTGAAATTGAATCTCTTCAGCCAATCATTAAAAACCTGGTTTTGTCACATCGCGATTCTTGTTCACTTTTTAATTTGATTGTTTTATTGCTTTTGACAGGCACATATTACATCGTTATTGTATTCACTTCTAAGTCAAAGCTGCATTGTCGAGCGCGCTGTCTTACAACAGTTCTTGTTTTGTATATAACATTTATTTGGGCAAATAACTGGGACCATTTGCATAAAAAGATATATCTTAACTTAGGTCACTTTTTATAGTCAAATTAAAAGTATAAATATTTTTAAAATAAAAACTATGCATATTAAATGAAATTAATACAAAAATTATAAAGCTTTTCAGATTTTATCAAGTTATGATTACATATGACATAAAGAGAGATACTTAACCTAAGAAGATGGCGTTAGGAAATGACTTACATTTTTAGCTCACCAGAGCACAAGGTGAGCTTTTGTGATCAGTCTTTGTCTGTTGTCCGTCCGTCAGTCCGTCCGCACAAGAATGGGTATATATTGGGTACAAATTCCTGCATTACTTATAGAAGATATATTTTTTTAGGTAGTGCTTGTTGGTTTAGGTTAGTTAGGGTTAGTAGGGCATTAGTGGGTATATTTTTATAATGGGAGTAATGGGAAAGTACCTAACAAAGGTTGATATGTGAGAACGTCCCTCAGTCCGTCCGTCTGTCTGTCTGTCCGTCAACAATTGCTTAAAAAACATCTCCTCTGAAACTACCAAATTCAATTGAACTTCATAGGAAGCTTCCTTGGGTGTCCCTCTACAAAATACAACAAGGGGTCACGATAAGCAACAACAACAACAATCTGGCCAACTTCCTGTTTTGCTTTAAAAAGCATCTCCTCTGAAACTACCTATCCAAATTCAATGAAACTTTACAGGAAGCTTCCTTAGGTGACCCTCTACAAAAATACAACAAGGTTCACGATTGATTAACAACAACAACAAAATGGCGACTTTCTGTTTTGCTTTAAAAAGCATCTCCTCTGAAACTATCAGTCCAAATTCAATGAAACTTTACAGGAAGCTTCCTTGGGTAACCTTCTACAAAAATACAACAAGGGGTCTCGGTTGATCAACAACAACAACAATCTGGCCAACTTCCTGTTTTGCTTTAAAAAACATCTCCTCTGAAACTACCAGACCAAATTCACTGAAACTTCATTGCATGACCCTCAACAAAAATACAACACAAGGCATTGAGATTGGTCAACAACAAAATGGCCGACTTACTGTTTTGCTTTAAAAAAAACATCTCTGAAACTACCAGGCCAAATTCAATGAAGCTTTACAGGTAGCTTCATTGCATGACCCTTTACAAATATAAAACAAGGCATCATCATCAGTCAAGAAATGTTTAAATTGCAACATTTTTATTGATGCTTTATCACAGAGTTGTTCTTAGGTGAGCGTTTTAGGGCTATCGTGGCCCTCTTGTTTTTTGAATACCGGCTCATTTCTTAACTTTAGACGATTTTCATAGTCAAATTAAAGCAAAAGTATAAATATTTTAAACATAAAAATATGTTTATTCAATAAAATCAACATAAATAAAGCATTTCATATATTATTAATTTATTATTACTGTTGCATGCATATGACCTAAAGTAAGATACTGAACTTAGGAAAATGACTTACATTTTTTTGTGAATACCAACCCAGTTCTTTTTATATTCTTTTGTTTCATAAATGCCATTGCAATCATTAAATAATGTAAATATATTAAGTAAAATTGTGTGTAGAAATTCTTTTTATATCGGGGTTCTTAAGTCAGGATTGAGATGTTTTACATTCAGACTATTATACAGTTGTCAAGATTGTTTTTTGCTCCGATTTGCATCAATTCAGAAGGAATGTTAATCAATAAGGAAATTGATTTGGGTCTGGAAAAATATGTGAGCTACAACAAATGTTCATTGACCTTGTGCATCTAAAAGTGGAAACTATGGTGCATGAAGAATTCATATTACAGCTATTTTGTTGTCTTCCTGTCACAAGTCATATATTTCCCATCTGCTGTTTTTCAAAAGGAATTAATCAAGCCGTATTTCTATGTGTCTATTCTTTCTTTTTCAGAAAAAGCGTGAAGACCTGGAACTGTTTGAGATTCCGGTAAAGGACATCACGTTTGCTGAACTCCAACAAATGAAGGTCTTTATCATTGTTGTTGTTGTTTTGGAAATTGCTTCAATTATGGATTAGTATCTTAAGTTGATACACATTTTATTTTGCCAGACATGTGGTCCCAATTTCTCAATACATCTTAAGGTCCCTTATAATAGGACTAAGCTAAGCTAAATGGAATAGTGTGTGAGTATATTATGCACATTCTGAAAAGGTTTTGGACATTAAAAGGATTTTTTATGATAATTATGATCAACTAATGTTTTGCTCCGCTATTCCAAGAATAAGGAGAGCTTTACGACTACTACTAGTGACTTAAAAGAAATATAATTTCACTTTTTTCTTAGATTTTACCCGTTTCATTTTGAAAATAGAAATATAAACACATTCAATGCCCGGAAAAAAATGCACTAATGTAATTTTGCTTCCGGTATGACGCCATTTGGTTGTATTTTCACATGGTTTTCTTTTAAAATACCAATTTAATTTTGTTTTTGTTAAATCATAAGCATGAAATAAAAAAAATAAAAATATGTTTGTTTCAGTGTAAGAAACCTGGCAAAATCACTCGTGAAATCACTTTGGTGTTCACTCGATGATATGTATGGCATATCTTAAACGGAAACAAACAATTAACCTCTTTATGTTACCAGTGACAGTTTGTACATGTATTTTAAGACCCATTTCTCTAGCTTTATAAATAAATAAGTTATGTACCTTTGATGTCTAAAAGAACAACAAGAGATTGTTGACTTGGCCTTGAGGTCTCTTTTAAAGAAAATAAAATTTACATAAGTTTTCGTGTTTGGTCAGAATTAAAACATATGATGCAACATTCTTTGTGGCCTACGGTCATTACTGACTTCGCTTTTGAGAATGTGTAACTAAATTTAATTTTGAAAAGTTTGCTAAAATTTTCAAGTTATGAATTTCCCAAACATTTTACCTGTGAAGAAAATGAGAAATTGACAATTAGCTATCTTAGAGTGCATGAGGAAACGCAGAGCATTATCAATTGAATACTGGGGATATAGCCAGACGCTGTTGATGGTGTTCGTGTGACTATTTGACCTATGAGAACATTTCAAGAATTTAGCAAATGATGATGATTTTAAAAGGTGTTTATAATGAAATATGATTTCAAAGGCATCAGGGACCATTATCACATTCTTACTTACCTTTGTTTTTCCTTAAAACATGCCCTATGTTGACATTTTATAAATGTATATATAGTGCTTTATGGATATCAAACTCACTTTATAATGCCACTCCATTGAACAGTTTATTTTTGGTGAGAACATATGTTCATCAAATTTCCTGGGATAAGTTATTCTTTAGTTTAAATGATCACTTATTCCTTAGATTAAATGATCAGTGGTTTAAAGGATCAATTATGCCTTATGTTCAACAAGCTGTCTTATTTTTCAAGGATCAGTGAAGTTTTTTAGTGGTCTTCATTCTATTTTGTAAACTACCCACTAACTGGGCCAGCCACTGTTTATAGCTTCTGCCTCACCCGATTAAAATCAATAATGGCTGACTGATGATTTATTGAAATAAATGTATTGGAAAACTGGAGAAATACTGCCATCTCATTGGACAAAATATTATAAATATTGACCACTAAATAAGGTTTATCTGACTACTATCTGGTTAATAGCACTTAGTACTGAAATACATGACCACTGACCACCCCCCTGTTGCTATTAAGAAAAGTCTTGTTCATATAAACGCTTTTTTATGCACAGTGGGTGAATATACACATATAACCTAGTAAAACATAATTATGTAACAGTATTATTTTAAAGTTATTCCATTTTTATTTATTTGTAGAATACTTGGACAATGGTTTATTTAAGATATAAAATTGAAGTGTATTCTAATGTAAGTTTAGTTTTGACTTAAGTCCTTTTCAAGGATCAGTTAATTCTTCCCTAGTTTATTTTTTTCCATCATATATGGATCAATCAATCCTTAGTTTAACGTTTCATTCAATATTCATTAGGATCAGTTATTCCTTAGTTTAGCAACTCATCCAATATTCAAGGATTTTATTCCTTTCTTAAAGATGCACTCTTACTCCCAAATATGATGTACCACAATTAATTCAATTGTTTTAATTTACTGGAAAGGATGAATAAATATTGAAAACAATGGTTCTTAATTATGAAGGATACTGTGTTTAATTAGGAAGAAAGGTGCAGAAAACACGGTATTTCTACCTTATGAGACGGCATTTGATCACTGTAAATCTTTTAGGAACAACAAGTCATTTAATATTTGTGTTTTTTCAGCATTAATTTCGTGGTGTCAGTCTTGTTATCAGTTATTAATGTTTTCCATAAAAGCGTTTTTAGTAAATAATTAAAGGTTTATCAGTCAAAATATATGTTTGTTATACATGTGTATGTATTGATTTTGAATATGAGTGTCACTTTAAAGGATTTGTCCAATTTTCAAGGATCTTACCATGTAATAACAATCTTAAATATATACATGATTTTTTATTATCATCCCATTATGGCTTGTTTTTCTTTGAGTTGGTCTCTAAATGGGAAATGGGAATGTTCTATAATGAGTTCATAAAAACTGTGAATTATGGCCTTCTACAGCTTGTTTGTGACAATAATGATAATATTTATACCTGACCTACCATCCTTCTTTGGTATAATGCTCATTTTAGCTGCTGTGTTCTTAAAGTCACTTTTTCTCATAGATTACCTGGTAAACTTTTAAAAATAGAATTCTTGAAAGACAAATTTAAAGAAAAAAACAACAAAACAAATACTAATATCTTTTTTTAAATAAATCAAAATCTAAAAATCAGTAAACAGTATAGTCTATATAAGAAATACATTATACAAATAAATAGAAAAAAAGATCCTTTATAAAATTGTTTCTGAAATTTTGACTATATTGAAAGCCCTCACTTTGATACTTGGTGAATATAAAAATGCAAACTTTATTTCTTAATATAGACCATAATATTACATATAATTCTGCAATAATATCATTTAGATTTCAGTAAATCAATGAATTGCATAAAAGCTGTTTTTGTGGACTTAAACTACATGATCTAACTAAATAATAATTTCCATTTGTTGCAGTTGTCACACCCTGCCTCCACACCAGAGTATAAATATGGTAAGAAACAGTTTGATTGCTAGCTAGAGTGGCTGATATGTGGTTTAGTTGATGGCTAGCTAGAGTGACTGATATGTTGTTTTGTTGATTGCTAGCATGAGTGGTTGATATGTGGTTTAGTTGATGGCTAGCTAGAGTGACTGATATGTTGTTTAGTTGATTGCTAGCTAGAGTGGTTGATATGTGGTTTAGTTGATGGCTAGCTAGAGTGACTGATATGTTGTTTAGTTGATTGCTAGCTAGAGTAGCTGATATGTGGTCTAGTTGATTGCTAGCTAGAGTGGCTGATTTGTGGTCTAGTTGATTGCTAGCTAGAGTGGTTGATATGTGGTCTAATTGATTGCTAGCTAGAGTGGCAGATATGTGATCTAGTTGATTGCTAGCTAGAGTGGTTGATATGTGGTCTAGTTGATTGCTAGTTAGAGTGGCTGATATGTTGTTTAGTTGATTGCTAGCTAGAGTGGCTGATATGTGGTCTAGTTGATTGCTAGCTACAGTGGCTGATGTGTGGTCTAGTTGATTGCTAGCTAGACTGGCAGATATGTGATCTAGTTGATTGCTATCTAGAGTGGATGATATGTGGTCTAGTTGATTGCTAGCTAGAGTGGCTGATATGTGGTTTAGTTGATGGCTAGCTAGAGTGACTGATATGTTGTTTAGTTGATTGCTAACTGGAGTAGCTGATATGTGGTCTAGTTGATTGCTAGCTAGAGTGGCTGGTTTGTGGTATAGTTGATTGCTAGCTAGAGTGGTTGATATGTGGTCTAATTGATTGCTAGCTAGATTGGCAGATATGTGGTCTAGTTGATTGCTAGCTAGAGTGGCTGATATGTGGTCTAGTTGATTGCTAGCTAGAGTGGCTGATATGTGGTCTAGTTGGTTGCTAGCTAGAGTGGCTGACATGTGGTCTAGTTGGTTGCAAGCTAGAGTGACAGATATGTGGTCTAGTTGATGGAAAGCTAGAGTGGATAATATGTGGTCTAGTTGGTTGATAGCTAGAGTGGGTGATATGTGGTCTAGTTGATTGCTAGCTAGAGTGGCTGATATGTGGTCTAGTTGATTGCTTGCTAGAGTGGCTTATATGTGGTCTAGTTGATTGCTAGCTAGAGTGGCTTATATGTGGTCTAGTTGATTGCTAGCTAGAATGGCTGATATGTGGTCTAATTGATTGCTAGCTAGAGTGGCAAATATGTCGTCTAGTTGATTGCTAGCTAAAGTGGCTGATATGTGGTCTAGTTGGTTGCTAGCTAGAGTGGCTGATATGTGGTCTAGTTGATTGCAAGCTAGAGTGGCTTATATGTGGTCTAGTTGATGCTAGCTAGAGTGGCTGATATGTTGTCTAGTTGATTGAAAGCTAGAGTGGATAATATGTGGTCTAGTTGGTTGCTAGCTAGAGTGGCTGATATGTGGTCTAGTTGATTGAAAGCTAGAGTGGATAATATGTGGTCTAGTTGGTTGCTAGCTAGAGTGGCTGATATGTGGTCTAGTTGATTGCTAGCTAGAGTGGCTTATATGTGGTCTAGTTGATTGCTAGCTAGAGTGGCTGATTTGTGGTCTAGTTGATTGCTAGCTAGAGTGTCTGATATGTGGTCTAGTTGATTGCTAGATAGAGTGGATGATATGTGGTCTAGTTGATTGCTAGCTAGAGTGGGTGATATGTGGTCTAGTTGATTGCTTAATAGAATAGAAGCTATGTGGTCTAGTTGATTATTAGCTAGAGTGGATGATATGTGGTCTAGTTGATTACTCGCTAGAGTGGATGATTTTTGGTATAGTTGATTGCTTAGCTAGAGTGGCTGATATGTGGTCTAGTTGTTTGCTATCTAGAGTGGATGATATGTGGTCTAGTTGATTGCTAGCTAGAGTGGCTGACATGTGGTCTAGTTGGTTGCAAGCTAGAGTGGCAGATATGTGGTCTAGTTGATGGAAAGCTAGAGTGGATAATATGTGGTCTAGTTGGTTGCTAGCTAGCGTGGGTGATATGTGGTCTAGTTGATTGCTAGCTAGAGTGGCTGATATGTGGTCTAGTTGATTGCTCGCTAGAGTGGCTTATATGTGGTCTAGTTGATTGCTTGCTAGAGTGGCTTATATGTGGTCTAGTTGATTGCTAGCTAGAATGGCTGATATGTGGTCTAATTGATTGCTAGCTAGAGTGGCAAATATGTGGTCTAGTTGATTGCTAGCTAAAGTGGCTGATATGTGGTCTAGTTGGTTGCTAGCTAGAGTGGCTGATATGTGGTCTAGTTGGTTGCAAGCTAGAGTGGCTGATATGTGGTCTAGTTGATGCTAGCTAGAGTGGCTGATATGTTGTCTTGTTGATTGAAAGCTAGAGTGGATAATATGTGGTCTAGTTGGTTGCTAGCTAGAGTGGCTGATATGTGATCTAGTTGATTGAAAGCTAGAGTGGATAATATGTGGTCTAGTTGGTTGCTAGCTAGAGTGGCTGATATGTGGTCTAGTTGATTGCTAGCTAGAGTGGCAGATATGTGGTCTAGTTGATTGCTAGCTAGAGTGGCAGATATGTGGTCTAGTTGATTGCTAGCTAGAGTGGCAGATATGTGGTCTAGTTGGTTGCTAGCTAGAGTGGCTGATATGTGGTCTAGTTGATTGTTAGCTAGAGTGGATGATATGTGGTCTAGTTGATTACTCGCTAGAGTGGATGATATTTGGTATAGTTGATTGCTAGCTAGAGTGGCTGATATGTGGTCTAGTTGTTTGCTAGCTAGAGTGGCTGATATGTGGTCTAGTTGATTGCTAGCTAGAGTGGCTGACATGTGGTCTAGTTGGTTGCAAGCTAGAGTGGCAGATATGTGGTCTAGTTGATGGAAAGCTAGAGTGGATAATATGTGGTCTAGTTGGTTGCTAGCTAGAGTGGGTGATATGTGGTCTAGTTGATTGCTAGCTAGAGTGGCTGATATGTGGTCAAAATGATTGCTCGCTAGAGTGGCTTATATGTGGTCTAGTTGATTGCTAGCTAGAGTGGCTTATATGTGGTCTAGTTGGTTGCTAGCTAGAGTGGCTGATATGTGGTCTAGTTGATTGCTAGCTAGAGTGTCTGATATGTGGTCTAGTTGATTGCTAGCTAGAGTGGATGATATGTGGTCTAGTTGATTGCTAGCTAGAGTGGGTGATATGTGGTCTAGTTGATTGTTAAATAGAATAGAAGCTATGTGGTCTAGTTGATTGTTAGCTAGAGTGGATGATATGTGGTCTAGTTGATTACTCGCTAGAGTGGATGATATTTGGTATAGTTGATTGCTAGATAGAGTGGCTTATATGTGGTCTAGTTGTTTGCTAGCTAGAGTGGATGATATGTGGTCTAGTTGATTGCTAGCTAGAGTGGCTGCTATGTGGTCTAGTTGATTGCTTGCTAGAGTGGATGATATGTGGTCTAGTTGATTGCTAGCTAGAGTGGCTGATATGTGGTCTAGTTGTTTGCTAGCTAGAGTGGATGATATGTGGTCTAGTTGATTGCTAGCTAGAGTGGCTGATATGTGGTCTAGTTGTTTGCTAGCTAGAGTGGATGATATGTGGTCTAGTTGATTGCTAGCTAGAGTGGCTGATATGTGGTCTAGTTGATTGCTCGCTAGAGTGGATGATATGTGGTCTAGTTGATTGCTAGCTAGAGTGGATGATATGTGGTCTAGTTGATTGCTCACTAGAGTGGCTGATATGTGGTATAGTTGATTGCTAGCTAGAGTGGATGATATGTGGTCTAGTTGATTGCTAGCTAGAGTGGATGATATGTGGTCTAGTTGATTGCTAGCTAGAGTGGGTGATATGTGGTATAGTTGATTGCTAGTTAGAGTGGCTGATATGTTGTATTGTTGATTGCTATCTAGAGTGGCTGATATGTGGTCTATTTGATTGCTAGCTACAGTGGCTGATGTGTTGTCTAGTTGATTGCTAGCTAGACTGGCAGGTATGTGATCTAGTTGATTGCTCGCTAGAGTGGATGATATGTGGTCTAGTTGATTGCTAGCTAGAGTTGCTTATTTGTGGTCTAGTTGATTGCTAGCTAGAGTGGCTAATATGTGGTCTAGTTGATTGCTAGCTAGAATGGCTTATATGTGGGCTAGTTGATTGCTAGCTAGAGTGGCAGATTTGTGGTCTAGTTGATTGCTAGCTAGAGTGGCTGATATCTGGTCTACTTGATTGCTAGCTAGAGTGGCTGATATGTTGTCTAGTTGATTGTTAGCTAGAGTTGCTGATATGTGGTCTAGTTGATGCTAGCTAGAGTGGCAGATATATGGTCTAGTTGATAGCTAGAGTGGCTAATATGTGGTCTGGTTTGGTTGTTAGCTGGATTGACTTCTTGTTTATTGTAAATGATAAGAATATAGATGAGTTCCAATACTCCTACAAGTATCAAATCACATTGATATGTCCTAAGAGACAATTCTCCTTGCCAATAAGTGTGCTGACTCCAGCTGTTTTGCTATGAAGACAAATGGGACTGTCAGATCCAGAGCTATCAGTTGCTGACCCGTTCCCTCACTAATGTGTCCCTGACAGGCCGTTTGTATCTGAAACCCTCTAATATGTCTGTCTGAGCTTTCTTGGTCATATAAGTGGCTATTCTGCCTGCATTTGTCATTTCTAGGATTAATTCAAAGAAATATAAGATGTTACTACGAATAGATGTCTAGTCCAACATTACGAGTGTAACTTAATTGTAGCTGCATGATGTTGCCATTTTCTTCTATTATGAATATCTTGTTGAAAGCGATTGAGAACTGTCTCAAGATGGTATGTACTTTCAAGCAGCAATATATCAATTTTGAAAAAAATCCAATATCATAAATATGTTCAGCCATTAACTGCTCTCATTCAAAGTTGTCTGTTGGCAAATTCATACTCTGCAACATTAAACAATTAATATGATCATAGACATAAGTATTTGTCATAATGTATCAATGTATATGACAGTGGGAATACTGTTGAACCAGAGTACATTCCCATTCCTTGAACAATAAAATAACATTCTACTCTGTAGATATACATACAGTCAAATTCCGTTGGGTCGAACTTGCTTGGCTGGATTTCCTCATTGGCTCGAACTTTTTGTTAAGGACCGATTTTGTTTCAACTGAATGCAATCATAAACGCTTGGAACAAATTTTAATAGGCTCGAGCTATTTTTGCCAGTCCCTGGAAGTTTGAGTCAACGGGGTTGAACTGTACGGGCTTTAGCATTTACCCATTATACATGTATGTTATAGAGGGAATACAGGACGATGATGTTGAACCAGAGGACACCCAACCATTCCCGTCTCTTGAACAAGTCTTCCGCTCAGTTGATATACATACGGGCTTCAACATCGAGATCAAGTACCCGCAAGCTAAAGTGGTGAGTACCAGGTGCTCTATTTAACTATTAGAGACGTTATGGAATACTACTTCTGGACCTGTGGCATACTTTCTGAGCGCTATTTAATAACTAAACATAGTGCAAGTTTAAGATGATATATACAAAAGCACAAACAAATTGATTTATGCCAGTATCAGTCAGCCATCAAGTACAAACTTACAGAGAAATATCTCAAATGAAACTTTGTCTGCTTGGTTTTACATAGATGTGTAGCTACATTTACATACTCAAGTCATATTTTGCAACTGCTCTATTTTCTGCCATTGATCTTAATCTTAATTAAGCATAATTCGAGTGATTTCATTGGGTTAATAATCTATAATCAATTAACCAATACATACAGAAAGGAGTTACTGAGGCCTGTCTTAAATCATAAGACAAACTGAAATGGTAAGGTTTTTCACTGTATTTAGTTGTATTTTTATCTAACCCTGCAACACTAGTTTTCTAAGGTGGTATATACAAGTTCAGTTTAGGGCAAAATTCCCCCTACAAAACCCCCCTTCACCAAGTTTTGCCAAGGCATTGAGAATCCCCCCATACTTTTAAACTTTGTTGTAATGTTTTTGAGAAGAAATTAATGTTGTGAAATGAAATAAAATGGGAACAATGTTTATTGTTCAGAAGCCAAGGGGACTTCGGCATTAGACAAGGGGGTTTTGGACACTAATTTGTCCTCCATGCAATATTACTGGAAGGTTTCCACTCGCTTTTTCCCCGCCTGACCTGCTTGTAATAAGTAGCATTTAATGAGAAGTGGCAACGGTGGCATGCTACCATTATAGCTTGTGTCTTGGTAGAATGGTCCATTTCAATCCTTCAAAGAATTTCCCCTTGTCATCCAAACATGCTTTGAGCAGTGAATTCCAGTCAGAAAATGCCTCTGTAAACTCTTCTTTTAGTATGATGTTTTTAAACATGTATAGTGCACTCCCATCAGCACTGCACCTATCTAAACAATCCTGTCTGCAAAGATGCATATTCATTTTGGATTTGTGGTTGAATTAAAGAGTGTACAATGCTTTCTGGCAAATGTGCACATACTTTGCACTTTTTATGCCCCCACAAAGTGGCGGCATATAGGGTTGCCCTTGTCCGTACGTACGTACGTACGTACGTACGTCCCGAAGATTGTTTCCGATCTAATTCTTGAAAACCGTTTGTCCAATCCTCACCAAACTTTAAACACATGTTTGTGACCATAATATCTTGATCAAGTTCGATAGTCATGGAAATCGCTTTAGTCATTTAGGAGTTACGGCCCTTTTTTGCCAAAAATACTTCAAAAATATATGTTTCCAATCTAATTCTTGAAAAGTATGTGTCCAATATTCACCAAACTTTACATACATGATTGTGACCATAATATCTTGATCAAGTTCGATAGCCATGGAAATCGCTTTTGTCATTTAGGAGTTACGGCCTTTATTTGAAAAAAGACTTGAAAAATATGTCCCGAAGATTGTTTCCGATCTAATTCTTGAAAACTGTTTGTCCAATCCTCACCAAACTTTTAACACATGTTTGTGACCATAATATCTTGATCAAGTTCGATAGCCATGGAAATCGCTTTAATCATTTAGGAGTTAGGGCCCTCAGATTATCCTGAATAATCATTATGGCTTATTTTCTGTGACAAAAAATCGAAGTGGGGGCATCCGTGTCCTATGGACACATTTCTAGTTTAATTTTGTAAAATCAAAAACACTGCTTTTACAAGTTTAACCCTGGCATGACATCATCCTCTATCTTTACTAATAAAACATTCCTTGTTAAAGCATTTTATTCAAACTAGCATTTTTTAACTGAAAAGCACTGAGTAATTTTTTTGTAAGAAATGTATATTTGTATTTTATTTAATTCTGGGAATACGCATTCACTGCATTAGAGACTTTAGAATGAATCAAAATTCTGGATTTTCCCTCCTCCAGGGGTTATTGCATGTATGAGGCTGTGTGTGTGTGTTTTTCTTCCATATTTTGTTCACTGGCGCTTCATTTCCCATATATTAGGATGAATTGACGCTTTGTACAAATAATATAACACAAATTGGCCTTGACAAATATGAACTGTCATCTGGGGGATTGTCATTCATTCCCAATGATAATAACATATTCATATATGACTCTCCTGTTTTATTTTTTAATGAGAAATATTATTGTTTTTAGTGCATAATAATGGCCCTATACGTGTAGCCTATTTAGGAAAGATTCTAGCCTTCAACAAGCCTGTCTCTCAATTAACACTTGTATATTATCCCACAGAGTTGAAGAGGTTACAATATGGGAATTCTCAAATTATCTTCTATATCTGTGAAAGGAACTTCATCGATACTTTAACTATATTTCTCTGGGATCCTGAATGGACGCCACCAACTGAAATCAAGTCTCCCTTCTAAAGTCAAGAGTCACTTCAAAATATTGTCAATTTATCTTCTGCTAAAGTCAATGGATAGTATGGCTATTTTACAGAAGAATTACAAAGAATTTCACATGGCCGATTGTGTAAAAGGGCTATAAAGTGTATGATAGTCATTTTAAAAATCACATAAAGCTTGGAGTCCTTATCATATGGATGAAATAATATTAGTACAAATCATGTGTTTGAAAAACAGGATTACTTGGTTACATGTTATGGCAATTTAATAATTATTTTTGACACCTTGAGATGTTAACATCTCCTGTATGCCGATTTGCTTTCATCAAAAATATAAAGAATTTAGAATATAAAGAGACAGTTTATTAAATTTACGTCACAATAAGACAGGAAGATTATAATTACAGATCACTTTATAATGTAAAATCGAAACGCTAATGACAACGATACAATTACCATAATATCATTAATGAACACTTTCTAGTTTGTTGATTTAAGTGGCCTGCTGGCATAATCCAAATGATAACAAGATCAACACTTCAATTTACATGTATATTTTTATGCGATGATTTGTGATCCGAACATATCTGAAGATGTTGCAATCATCAGAAAATATTCACTATTGCCGAAAGGCAGTTTATTTAAGGAATGATAGTTGAAGTGTAAATATAAGGCAGCTAATTGTTAATTGTCTCTCATCAAAAAAAACATGTGGTACGTACACTTAAATGTTGGCAATGTTTTCCTGAATTTTGTCCACTTTTTGCGAAGACTAATATATATATATTGGACAAATAAAAAACGTTGGCAGTCCATTGGAGGGTTTTGACAAGATTATCTTAAGAACAGATTTTCTATGGCCATGAGCATAATTTTGTTATGATTGACTTTCAGGATGGCTCTGGGAAGATCAAGGACTATTTTGACTTGAATCGTTTCGTGGACATCATTTTGTCCGACGTCTTCAAAAACCATGGTGGACGAAGGATTGTGTTTTCCAGCTTTGAGCCAGATATCTGTTCCATGTAAGACCTTTCAGCTTGTTTACTTTTTCAAAGTGTTGTTAGTGCCTGTGTGCCATCTTTGTGTCACTGATTGTTGTTTTCATTATTTAAATGGTTAAATGCTGGTTATAACTTGTTTGTGTGTGTTTGTGTGTTTTGTGTTTAATCTTGAAACCAATGTTTGATGCCTGTGGTACAATTCAATTTATTTGAATCAGAGGCTTGATCAAAATTATGGTGCCATGCCAATTGGTCCATTTTGTTGGCAATGTTATCCAATAGATGCATTTCCAGTATTAATGATTTAATATATGATCACATATAATTCTTGACCATGAAACTAATTGACCAGTAGATGACCCATATATTTTTAGCTTGACTACTCAAAGAATAAGGAGAGCTACACTAATCACCTTAGCATTTCCAACCTTCTTAATTAAGTAAGATTATAAGTATCTTCCATGGCCGTGAGTGTAAGATAGGTTCATCCCGACCCTAGCGTAGGGTGTTTTGCGGAAACAAGGTTTACCGAGTTTCCGCAAAACACCCATCGCGAGGGTCGGGATAAACCTATCTTACATAAGCGGCTATTGTAGATGCTTTTTCTCCCACCTCAGTTATACAAAATTAAGTAAAAATGTATTTTTTGCTGGAACACTTTTGTGCGTAGTAAAAATAATGTGTATGGATATTTGATAATTCGTGGTTGTCACGGATATGCGCGCATTGATTCAGATTATGTTAATAGTCAAATCGGTCTTAAAATAGTCCTGATCGGGGTGGAGCATTATTTCTTGAAAGGTGCGTGAAAAAAAATTTATGGCGACATTTGAAGCGAGAAATAGTTAATTAGCATTCTAAATATTGACACAAGACAATGTTTCTATGATGCTACAGACGACAGTCTTCAACAAGGGAGGTAATTACAATGTGGTGACCATTAAAAAGGAGTTCTATACGGGCATTTTATCTTCGCCCATGGGCAAGATAAGAATTTCTAGCATGGTTAAATTATTGGATCTACTTATCTGAGGAGGGAGAAAACTCTATCTAGTGATAACTCTATCTTGTATATAATACTTAATAACTCTGGCTGCGGTTGTACATGTAAACACATATAAGTCAATAACTCAGCAACTACTTGAAGTTTTGCATTGAAACTTTGTACAATTTATGTTTGCAAGTGATGTTTTAATAAATGTACATTGTTGAGAATTTAGCGATAAACATCTCTGTATTTGGCTATCCAAAACAAACAAAATTTTCTTGATGTTTAAATATAAAACATTTTTTTGTTTTTATGTTTTGTAATAACAGTAAACAAGTAAAAACAATTTTTTTGCATAAGATGTTTTAATAAATGCACATTGTCAATAAGTTTGTGATAAACATGGCTGTGTTTGGCTGTTAAAAAAAAAAAAATCTTCCTGGTGCTTTAATAAATATTTATAACATTTCTGCCTAGTTTTTATGTTTTGTAATAACAGTAAACAAGTAAAAAAATAAATGTTTTGCAAATGATGTTTTAATAAATGAGTAGTGTCGACAATTTTGCGATAAACAACGCTGTATTTGGCTGTCTCATAGAAAATCTTCTTGATCCTTTTATAACAAACAACTAAAGTACAAAAATGAGATTCTCTTGCTTAAACCACTGGCTAACTTGTGCTGTCTTCAATCATGTCTTTTTTTTAGAGAGATTCAACAATTGATTACATTTTTATTATTGTTCATTCATGCTAATTTTATTTGTTAAATTGTGATGAATTATTCCCATGGTTTTCAATTGACAAGAATTACATGTAAATTAGCATTCTAAATTAGAAATTAAGGCCTGTAGATTTTCTGTCGCCTCCATGTTTCCCGAATGCCTTGTAGGATTTTAATGAAACTTCTTTATGCTTTGTTTCTATATTTCAAGCGAGACTACCATGGGAATATGACTTACAAGAGAATAGGATAATTCATTACACCATCCATTGAAATCATGGTGAAATGATCAGTCTGTTTCACTGCCATGTCCCCTCTTTATAAATAAAATATTTCATTTGCAGAATTCTAGTCTTTTAATAAAATTAAAAATTTCATGATTTTTTTTGGACAAAATAGAAGAATCACGAAAGTATAGAAATATTTTTACATTTTTCTTCAAATAACACTGAAACAAAATTGTATCATGAAATAGTGTTTTAGGTATTACTAACATTTATTTCATATGAATCTTTTATTTGAATGGGGCATAGCAAAATTATGCTGTTAACATTATTTCAGGTTACGACTGAAGCAGAACGTGTTTCCGGTGTTGTTTCTTTCCCAGGCCGATACTTCGAGATATGTTCCGTATGCTGGAATTCGTACACAGTCTGTTGTCATGGCAACTGAGTTTGCTCTTAGTGCTGGACTGCTGGTATGATTTATTTCTGTTTATATTAGCTTCTTTATTGTGTAGGAACCTGAAAGCTGAAAAGAATCACTTTTTGAGTCAAAGTGAAGCCAAGAAAAAGTCCCTGGTAGAATTCTAATCCATGAACTCCCAGTTACACTGAACAACACTTATATCACTGCACCATTTTAACAATGCTTGGGGTCTCATCCAAAACTTTATAGATGACCTAAACCACTACTCCACGCTAACCCTGGTGGGGATCTTTGTTAAATAACCTTATTGGTGACAAAGGAACACCTTTACCAATCCACCACTCTCACCCTGGTGGGAATCTAAAGTCTGTGACCTCATGGGTGACAGGGGGAGACTTAACCCCTGCACCACTCTCACCCTGGCGGGAATCTAAAGTCTGTGACCTCATGGGTGACAGGGGGAGACTCAACCCCTGCACCACTCTCACCCTGGCGGGAATCTTAAGTCTGTGACCTCATGGGTGACAGGGGGAGACTCAACCCCTGCACCACTCTCACCCTGGTGGGAATCTAAAGTCTTTGACCTCATGGGTGACAGGGGGAGACTCAACCCCTGCACCACTCTCACCCTGGCGGGAATCTAAAGTCTGTGACCTCATGGGTTACAGGGGGACACTTAACCCCTGCACCAGTCTCACTCTCTTAACCCCTGCACCACTCTCACTCTCTTAACCCCTGCACCACTCTCACTCTCTTAACTCCAGCACCACTCTCACTCTCTTAACTCCTGCACCACTCTCACTCTCTTAACTCCTACACCACTCTCACTCTAGTGAGGATCTTATTGGTAACAGGGGGATACCTTTACCTCCTCATGGCTAAAAGGGGTACACCACTTCACCACTCTAAGCCTGGTGAGTATCTAATATGCTACCTCATTTGTGACAGGGGGATACCTACCTCCACTCAACTTTCACGCAGGTGGGAATCGAATCTATAACCTCATGAGTGATAGGGGGACACCTATGCCACTTCACCACTCACACTGGTTTGGGATCTAACCTGCTACCTCTCATTGATGACAGGGGGACACTTATACTACTACACAACTCTCACCCTTGTGGAGATCTTAGATCTTACATACCAACACAACTCTCACCCTGGTGGGGATCTTAGATCTTACATGCCAACACAACACTCTCACCCTGGTGGGGATCTTAGATCTTACATACCAACACAACACTCTCACCCTGGTGGGGATCTTAGATCTTACATACCAACACAACTCTCACCCTGGTGGAGATCTTAGATCTTACATACCAACACAACTCTCACCCTTGTGGAGATCTTAGATCTTACATACCAACACAACTCTCACCCTGGTGGGGATCTTAGATCTTACATACCAACACAACTCTCACCCTGGTGGAGATCTTAGATCTTACATACCAACACAACTCTCACCCTTGTGGAGATCTTAGATCTTACATACCAACACAACTCTCACCCTGGTGGGGATCTTAGATCTTACATACCAACACAACACTCTCACCCTGGTGGAGATCTTAGATCTTACATACCAACACAACACTCTCACCCTGGTGGGGATCTTAGATCTTACATACCAACACAACACTCTCACCCTGGTGGAGATCTTAGATCTTACATACCAACACAACACTCTCACCCTGGTGGAGATCTTAGATCTTACATACCAACACAACTCTCACCCTGGTGGGGATCTTAGATCTTACATGCCAACACAACTCTCACCCTTGTGGAGATCTTAGATCTTACATACCAACACAACACTCTCACCCTGGTGGGGATCTTAGATCTTACATACCAACACAACTCTCACCCTGGTGGGGATCTTAGATCTTACATGCCAACACAACACTCTCACCCTGGTGGGGATCTTAGATCTTACATACCAACACAACTCTCTCACCCTGGTGGAGATCTTAGATCTTACATACCAACACAACTCTCACCCTGGTGGGGATCTTAGATCTTACATACCAACACAACACTCTCACCCTGGTGGGGATCTTAGATCTTACATACCAACACAACTCTCACCCTGGTGGGGATCTTAGATCTTACATACCAACACAACACTCTCACCCTGGTGGAGATCTTAGATCTTACATACCAACACAACTCTCTCACCCTGGTGGGGATCTTAGATCTTACATACCAACACAACTCTCACCCTGGTGAGATCTTAGATCTTACATACCAACACAACTCTCACCCTGGTGGAGATCTTAGATCTTACATACCAACACAACTCTCACCCTGGTGGGGATCTTAGATCTTACATACCAACACAACACTCTCACCCTGGTGGGATCTTAGATCTTACATACCAACACAACACTCTCACCCTGGTGGAGATCTTAGATCTTACATACCAACACAACACTCTCACCCTGGTGGAGATCTTAGATCTTACATACCAACACAACACTCTCACCCTGGTGGAGATCTTAGATCTTACATACCAACACAACACTCTCACCCTGGTGGAGATCTTAGATCTTACATACCAACACAACACTCTCACCCTGGTGGGGATCTTAGATCTTACATACCAACACAACACTCTCACCCTGGTGGAGATCTTAGATCTTACATACCAACACAACTCTCTCACCCTGGTGGAGATCTTAGATCTTACATACCAACACAACTCTCTCACCCTGGTGGGGATCTTAGATCTTACATACCAACACAACACTCTCACCCTGGTGGGGATCTTAGATCTTACATACCAACACAACACTCTCACCCTGGTGGGGATCTTAGATCTTACATACCAACACAACACTCTCACCCTGGTGGAGATCTTAGATCTTACATACCAACACAACACTCTCACCCTGGTGGAGATCTTAGATCTTACATACCAACACAACACTCTCACCCTGGTGGGGATCTTAGATCTTACATACCAACACAACACTCTCACCCTGGTGGGGATCTAATTAAGCTGCCTCATTGGTGACAGGTGGACACCACTACAGAAATTACACCACTACAAACCCTGGTGGTGATATAATTTGCTACCTGATGGGTGACAGTGGAACACTTTTTTTATTCCACTACACTACTCAAGTACAGCTGAAGCACAGGTCTAGATCTTGTTTGCTAATTCATGGGTGATGAATGATTCACCTTTACCACTTACTACACCACTATTTTAAAACTACCTTTGTTTGCCTAAAGCCTCCTCAAATTTATTACGCTATCAAAAGAATGAATGCAGAACCATGAATATTGAGTTGTGTGAAACAATAAACTAATGTATAAAATGAATACAGATTTATTTTTGTATGTTTTTGTGTTTTTTTCTTTATTTTTTTACTATTAATAAAAGTAAAGAAGTTGTGTACTCCATGCTCTTAAGGCAGTGCATATGAAAGCCAGGTGGGGGAAAACAACAGTATATTTGTAAACAGGGCGATGCTGTGTGATCGAAAACTGTAGACTTTGTTACCTTATATGGTCCAGCCACGTCAATGTTTGGTCATTTGTTTTTCTTCATGCTAATAAGACTTCCCGCAAACTTGCTGAAGGTAGGGTATAACAGCTTTTGTGTTCAAATTTAGGAAACATCCAGATCAACGTAATGTTGTACGCAATATCACCACAAACTGTGGTATGTACCAGTGTCATAAGTCAAATGAAGAATCTGCTAATTATTAGGCTGCTGTGAGTGCTTCAAATACTGAGTGCATTATGTTTGGGATGTTAAATGTTGTTTTTTTGTACACTTGTATGTGTGTTTGAAAGTATTATGATTAGGGATGCAAACGAATGGCAAAATTGATATTCGAATATTTGGTAATTCTTTTGATCAAATATTCGAATATTCGATCACAGGCAAGATTGTCTAAAAACTTCTATATTGCATCGATCATTTGCGTTCCAAATAATGACATTTGCCGAATAATTTTATTGATGTCGGATTGTATGACGTCGTCTGTAATACGTGTAGTGGCTTTATTGTGCAATTTCAAAATAACTTTGCATATGTTATCTAGAATAATACTAGTATGTCATATTGTTTCATTACAAAAACTACGTCGATATATCAAAAGTCAAGGTCATGGCATCTTCACCGTTGCAAACGGTCTGGTTTCCGTCGACTTGTTATTATTTTGTACCTATCTTTCGTTTGTTACTTGTTTTTATACCAATAAAGATAAAGAAAACCACATATTTGGATTTTAACTAGTATATTGTGAAATATTTTAAATAATAATGCTATTATTAGGATAACAAAATTATATACATGTACATTCTATATTACACAAAACACTTTGAATTTAATTCATAAACAAGAATAATAAACAGTTGCTTTAAATAACATACATCACATATGTCGGCTTGCTTCACTACCAACTTAGTCTTAGAATCCCTTTGATATCACCCAAGCTATTTATTCGTCAATGTCACAGGTCACCTTATTCTTATTTAGAAAGATAATCTTGTCTACAAGTTCGTTTTGTTGCTTACTCTCATTTTCATTTTTTGCACTAGGATGTTTTCCTTTCACATGATTCCATAGATTTGTGGTAGTTCCCAAGTACGTAAGACTAACACTGCACAACTTGCACGACACTGTTTTCTTGTCTACAGACCGCGTGAAATAATTCCAAACTTCAGATGAAGCAGGCATTTTGTCGATTATTTTGTTTACGTGTATTTGTTATATTTATTTCCGAACAGTTCGAGAGAGCTTATTCACAAGGAATGATGGACATCAAATTTTATGCGCATTATATTCAGTGCGATTTTAGCTACATTGCTCAGTTTAATTGACATACAAAAGAAATATTTTGTGTTATTGCTGACATGACGAACCCTTAATTGGCATCGTTTAAAATAGGTTCCAATCCCCTTTCAACTTTATTTATTTCATTGCCGCTAATTGGCAGGGGACGGCACACGTAAAATTATTTGTTTATTTCGCCATGATGATGGGCCTTAATTGACACTTGACGCGCCACTGTATATTGTCTAGATGCTCGCACCTCGATAATTGGTGACATGCGTGGGTGTATTGATGAAACGATGGTAAATTAGAGCGTTTTAATCTTTAAATATAAATGTTAAATAAATGTTCAAGATGGAACAAAATTTAGAAAAAAAGTAGAAAATAAACGAATATTCGAATACCGATTTTAATATTCGAATACCATTCTTTTGATCGAATATTCGAATATTCGTTTGCATCCCTAATTATGATTAATCTAAATTTAATGCTGGGAAACGTTGTGAATCCCTTGAGTACAGTGTAAGCATAAGAATGTCCTATTTAAAGTATCCTTTAAGCTAGTTAAAGCTCTTATGACCACAGTTGCTTGATTTTTTAATGAATGAGAGTATAGCTACCAGTATCAGGTACATATTTTTTTATTGCATAATTATACCCCCCGAAAAACGAAGTATATTTGAGTTACCTTTTGGTTGGTTGGTCTGTTGGTCGGTCCATTGCAATTTTCCTTGTCCGGATGATAACTTGAAAAGTATTGGGTTAAATTAAATTAAACTTCATATGATAATAGAACATAATGAGAGGAAGTGCAATGTGCAAGAACCATAACTCTTTTTTTCTATTTACAGAGTTATTGCCCTTTGTTACCTTTTCATGTCCGGAGCATAACTTGAAAACTACTCGATGGAATTTAATTTAACATCATACAATGGTGGAGCACAACAAGAGGAAGTGCAGTGAACAAGAACCATAACTGTTTTTCAGCTAATAAGTTATTGCTATTTGTGGTAACTTTTTCTTGTCTAAAGCATAACTTTAAAACTACTGGATGGGATTGAAATAAAACTTGGTATATAGATAGATGGCAATAAGAGGAAGCGCAGTGCACAAGCATCATAACTCTTTCATGTGTATTAAGCTACATGTAGCACCCCCTAATGAAAACCTCCTCTTGAAACTCTTCAATTTCAATGCTGTAGCCTATGTTGTAATTAGCATATTTCTACAAGTTCTTTTTTAGGGTTTCACGGTAGCTGTTTAAATCGACCCAGAAGCATTTTTTTTTCATTTTTTTTCAGTAGCTAACATTATTTACAGAAACAGTAATTAGCACAGAGTTATTGCCCTTTGTTACTTTTCCTTGTCCGGTGCATAACTTGAAAACTATAATGGTAAAGCACAACGAGAGAAAGTGCAGTGTACAATAACAACAACTATACATCTACACCACTCGCACACTGGTGGGGTTTTGATCTGCTGCCTTATGGGTGATGTGGGGAGGTCAGAGTATCTTAACTACTTCACCATGTTTTCAAAACTACAATTGTTTAACTAAAGACTCCACAGATTTATAATTCTATCTAAGAATGAATGCATAACCATAAATCCAGTTCTTGCTAGAAACATGATACTAAGGAACAAAATTAATACAGGTAAACTATATCTTTATCAGTCATTTGCGTTCTTTTTCTTGAAGATTAAAAGAACAAAAGTAGTTGTGTACTTCTTGGTTTTTGCAAGTAAATGCCATGTGCGAAAAGACAAAAAGTATGTGTGAAAACAGGGCGATGCTGTGCGACAAAATACTTTTACAGTACAATACCCTTTAACCAAATACTTGTTTACTTTGATATATCTTACATGTTCCAGCCATGTGAATGTTTGGTCACATGGTAGTTGCTTCTTTCTGATAAATAACCCATACTTGCGAAAGGTTTGGTTTAACAGCTTTTGTGTTGAAAAGGAAACTCCCCAAAAAACTGATATTGTCTGATTTCTACCAGTGTGGTCATATGAATATTCTGCTACCTTTTGTTACTTTAATATGAATGTTTTTAGTACTGAATGAATTATCAATATGTTTGGGTGTTCAAGTTCACATTTGTATGTTTGTAATGTAAATCAATTGCTTGGAATTATTATGAGTCCCATGAATGCAGTGTCAGCATTGAAGTGATCGATTTAAGGTAACCAGATGATTCACAAATAATAAGGCAAGTTAAGGCTCATGAGGCAAGTTAAGGCTCATGTCAGGCAAGTTAAGGTTCATGAGGCAAGTTAAGGCTCATGAGGCAAGTTATGACTCATGTCAGGCAAGTTAAGGCTCATGGGGCAAAAGGCTCATGAGGCAAGTTATGGCTCATGTCAGGCAAGTTAAGGCTCATGGGGCAAAAGGCTCATGAGGCAAGTTATGGCTCATGTCAGGCAAGTTAAGGCTCATGAGGCAAAAGGCTCATGAGGCAAGTTATGGCTCATGATGCAAGTTATGGCTCATGTCAGGCAAGTTAAGGCTCATGAGGCAAGTTAATGCTCATGATGCAAGTTATGGCTCATGTCAGGCAAGTTAAGGTTCATGAGGCAAGTTAAGGCTCATGATGCAAGTTATGGCTCATGTCAGGCAAGTTAAGGTTCATGAGGCAAGTTAAGGCTCATGATGCAAGTTATGGCTCATGATGCAAGTTATGGCTCATGTCAGGCAAGTTAAGGTTCATGAGGCAAGTTAAGGCTCATGATGCAAGTTAAGGCTCATGATGCAAGTTATGGCTCATATCAGGCAAGTTAAGGTTCATGATGCAAGTTATGGCTCATGTCAGGCAAGTTAAGGTTCATGAGGCAAGTTAAGGCTCATGATGCAAGTTATGGCTCATGTCAGGCAAGTTATGGTTCATGTCAGGCAAGTTAAGGCTCATGATGCAAGTTATGGCTCATGTCAGGCATGTTAAGGTTCATGAGGCAAGTTAAGGCTCATGATGCAAGTTATGGCTCATGACAGTCAAGTTAAGGCTCATGAGGCAAGTTAAGGCTCATGATGCAAGTTATGGCTCATGTCAGGCAAGTTAAGGTTCATGAGGCAAGTTATGGCTCATGATGCAAGTTATGGATCATGTCAGGCAAGTTATGGCTCATGTCAGGCAAGTTAAGGCTCATGATGCAAGTTATGGCTCATGATGCAAGTTATGGCTCATGTCAGGCAAGTTAAGGCTCATGAGGCAAGTTATGGCTCATGAAGCAAGTTATGGCTCATGATGCAAGTTATGGCTCATGTCAGGCAAGTTAAGGCTCATGAGGCAAAAGGCTCATGAGGCAAGTTATGGCTCATGATGCAAGTTATGGCTCATGTCAGGCAAGTTAAGGCTCATGAGGCAAGTTAAGGCTCATGATGCAAGTTATGGCTCATGAGGCAAGTTATGACTCATGTCAGGCAAGTTAAGGCTCATGAGGCAAGTTTAGGCTCATGTCAGACAAGTTAAGGCTCATGAGGCAAGTTAAGGCTTGTATTATAGTTAACGTCTTTGTACAAGCACACTACTGTATTTATCCTAATCCTAATAGACCTGCAAGGTGTGCATCAAATTTAATCTCCTTTGTGCTTAATTATGACCCAAACATACCTAATTGTTTATAGAAGTACTTTTGTGTAACTTGATGTCGTTGGTTACACGTCGTTGAAAGACGTCAGCATGTACTATTGTGACATTGAAACTATTGTTGATTAAGCTGAATTTTAACAAGTTTTAATTCCAGTCAGGCAAGTCCCAGAATCAGACAATATACTAACAAAAAGGCTTTTCTGGCGCATAGAAGAAGAAATATGTTTTTTGTTAGACCTATGTATAAAGTGCACTATTAAATAGGCCTGTCATTAATGTATAGTTCAGTGAACTTCTAGATTTTGAAAAAAATGGATTGTTTTTTCATGACAAAAGTTCACCAAATGCCGTGACAAAAAGTATGTGTGAAAGCAGGGCGATGCTTTGTGGCAAAATACTTGTTTACTTTGATATCTTATTTGGTCCAGCCATGTGAATGTGTGGTCACATGATTTTTGGCTTCATGCTGACAAAATTGAGGGCATACTTGCTAAAGGATTGGAATAACAGCTTTTGTGTTCGAAAAAAACGCCCAGAAGAGCTATAATAATGCTGGTTGTTAGGTAACTTTTATATTTATATAAGTTTTACAACTGTGATACAAATATGATGTGGTGTTCTAGTACACCTTTGTATGATTGTTATGTTGGAGATACAATGGCAGCATAAAAGTGATCTATTAAGGTAGCATGATGATTTACAAAGAAATATGAATACAAACGTCTGTACAATATCTCACCAGAATAATTAAGTTCAAAACCATTATGTAATGGGCCTGTTATTGTAGTTTTTTTTTTTTCAAAAGAGAACGTCTAAATCAAGGGGTGAAAGTGAAAAGGTTCTATCTTCTTCTTTATTTAATGTCACTTAGAACCTTTTTGCATTCGCCCCTTGAAATATGCATCTGGAATTTTTAAAATATGGGGCACATTATATTGGATTTTCTTCCTGGACAAAAGCTAACCCCATACATGCTAGTGTTCGCTCTTTTTCCCCATTTATTAAATAAGAAAACCACTCTCTCTAGAAGTCTATTTTTTCTATCTGAAAAAGACATGGAACAAATCCTTGACTCTTGTTTGCCAAAACATCAGTGAGAACACTGAAAAGAAGTTCAGGCTATAGAAGTTTTAGCCAATGAGTTTGTGCATCCCCTTGGTGTGAATGTGATATAAGAGATGCACTTAGTTTCATTGAAAGATGCAGGACATTTGCTTTAGTGGGCTTCAATTTGATGATTTAAAAATGATCATGTGACTATTCTGTTATTTCTTTCCCCAGGGTGTTGATGTCATATCAGACATGCTAGTGAAGGACATGTCACAGATTCGGTACGTGAAGGATGCGGGACTGGTGCTGTTTGTCTGGGGAGAGGGCTGTAATGACAAGGAATTCATTATACAACTCAAGGAGAACAAAGTTGATGGAATCATCTATGACAGGTATTCACACATATCATATAGTTATACAATCACCTACTGTTGTGAATGTATGTAACAGGCATTCACACATATATCATATAGTCCTACAATCATGTGCTGTTGTGAATGGCTTTACATCTGTTTAGGTCCACTAATATATAAGGAGTTCTTTTTTGACTCATATGCGAAAGAAGGTGTCATTTCAATTTGTTGAAAACCATTTCTGTTCAGAACACAAGTCATACTTTATAATTATTAGTTATATGGCATGTTTTTGAATGTCAACAATGCATGCTATGGCTGCATTTAGGAATTATAAAATTATTGTCATCATTTGCCCCAGTTATAATAGCATGGTATATGAATCTCAGTTAACACTGAAAACACTATAACATTTCTTGGACCTGTAAAGATATGAATTTGCCGATCATCTGACCATGTTAACTATAATTCTATCATGGTCCTTATGCAGAATTGACTTCTACAAGACCGGCCCCAAGGAGAGTATCTTTAAGCTGGAGGAGAAGCAGAAGCGACATCTGCTGGAGACTCTAGGCTCCCTGACCATTACTGAAGAATCACTCGACTCTGGGACTGACTCTCCTTGAAGTGCCAAACAAGGGAGATAAATCATTTATATTGTAAACAGAGTTCGATTGACATTGCATTTACAAAATGAATACTCAGCCAGTCCTTGAACAGGTTTGTTGTCAATGACCCGACGTTCTCACTGAAATTGTCCATAATCTCTCTTTCTTTCTTAAATAAGCAAAACAAAGTTGTTATAACTATATACAATATATTATGTTGTGTTTGTGCATTGTTAAGTCATTGCTTATTCCTGAACAAATTATAACCTTGCAAGCCACTGAGGCCACTGAAAACAAACCATGTGTAAGGATGACCATGCATTTAAAAGTAGAAGATGATACCAAAAGTCAAGAGTGTAGCTCCCATGACTATTGTAGCGATTGAAAATACCCGGTAGGTCTTAAATCATAATCCATCAAGGGAGATAATAGATCAAACAAGACTTAATTCCATCAAGTTTCGGTTATGTAATTGAAATCAACAGTTCAAAGAAAAGTTCAAACTTGCTTAAAAATGCATTTAAATCATCATCAGAATACTTAAAAATAAAAGGTCATGAAAGCAACTTAATCATTCCATATTTGGAAATTATTTTCAATGATAAGCATTAAGTTTTTAGCTGAAAACAAGTTAATTTTTACTATTGTTCCACCATCTTTCCTTAAAGCGATACTATATTGCAACATTATGCAATAGATAATTGGCAACCTCAGTCATAATGAATCAATTTTTCATCATAGTCTGTCATCGTTTTTTCCCTAGAATGTTGTTTCTCTATACTGTTGGAATAATGAGCCATCTGCCTATCAAACTAACACAGAACATTTACTCATAATATGTATGCATAATAATTATGTTAAATGTACATGTATAAATGGTAGTGTGAAAGATTTAGTGTTGATTTTTAATTTTTTTATACAATAACTTATTTCTTTTAGATTTTAGTACATGTGCATTAAATGTGCTGGCCCCTACTGCTAAGGGGATTGGAAGAATACTCACCTTGGAAATTTGGTATTCTTCAATGGCTGTAGAAACATTTTTCCATAAATTTTTCCATTTTTATATAAACTTAAAAGAGCACATTTTATGAAAATGTTTGGCAAGCAAAGGCCTGCTTTGCCCGTGTAGAGCTACGCTAGTGTGTCCAAGTACTGGTACGGCTAACAGAAACTAATTATGCATATTTGTCCTAAAAATTAACATCTTATAATGTTCAATTGTCTATGAAAAGTGGGATTATATTTATTCCCTTGAGCTCAGTGCTCGGAAAATGTCTCAATCTTCAGAGGTAAACAGGGTAGACAACTGTAAAAGAGAGTAATGTCTCTTGTATGTATGTATGTATGTGCTCACCTAATGTACACAAAAATCTGGGCCAGATTATTATTATTATTGTTCTGACATAAGGTCTTGAAACTCTATTTATTAAATTTGCTACATCTAAAGCAAAAATATCAACATTTGCTGTAAATGATGTAAAACAACGATTGTATTATGATCAGTACATATTTTATTGGTTAGATTTATATATATTTTTATTTTTCAACCTGTTAAGTTCTATATTTTTGAGTCAGAGTCTTAAACTGTGTGAATAATATGGGCCCTGTTGCCATGATTACGAACAGTCTAAAGTCTAGACTCAGACTCAGGAAAGCATTTTTATGAAGAAGCAAAAAAATCATATTTATTCCATTTCTTTTTACAAAAAAATATGTAGATAATAGTAAACATTCAAATAGTGATGTATTTCAGCAAATTTTACCATCAATGCTTTGATAGAAGGAAAATTACAAGTAAATGCAGTTTTGCCATAATGAGTCCTAATTCTGAACTCAGACTTGAAACTGTTTGTTATCACTGCCCCAGGTTTTAGCCTTCATTGCTCCCACTGTTGACATGATTTTATACCTAGACTGGTTTAGATAATTTTACTCATTAGTTAGTGTGTCTTAATGAAATTGTGTGTGTGAGGGTCAAGTGCTTATTCAATATTTATTCTTTTAAAAATGTGTATTTTTGGGTTTAAAGAATTTCTAGGTTATGTTGTGTTTATACCATATGTTCAGATGTATATAAAATTATGTGTGTTTACATTTTTAACTAACAAATATTGAAGAAACATCTGCTAGACAGACATCAGTTTACTATTTCAAGATTTATATTAAAAGCAATAATTGGTTATGCATTCTAGATATCTTGCAAGCCTAGTAGTAATAAACAGTAATAATGTAGTAAAGGAAGTAATAAAGACTTTGAAATGTGGGCTGGTATGCTTTATGTTTATGTTAATGATACGCATGGACAGATATTTGTGGTTACTATAATATTATGGCATATCATATGCATTTGAGCTCAAAGCTGGAAGCCTGTATTTGGAAAAAAAATACATAAATTGTCTGTAATCTCAGGATATTTTGGGATATCAAAACCTGTTTTTTTATTAAATGAAAATGAACTTTTCCCCAGCCAATAGCTATTGATCAAATAGCGGGGAATTTTACCAGAAGGCAGGTATCAAGCATGTTCAAATATACATGGTTTACACTAATTTTTATTATTAACCCAACAATTATTGTTTATGCCTTATTTTTACTGTTAAAGATTAAGTTTACATTATTACAGGTATTAAATTGTGTTTTTTTACACATGCTAACTTGTTATTGTAGAATGTGCAATTTTAATACGGTGCTCAAATTATTTGAAAGTTAAACATAGAAATGTACATGTAAGTATTCTTTGAAAAAGTATGGTATGAACAATCATAATTTTAAGATACAGGCTCCAGTTTCTCGAAACTTCTTAAGCTTAACAGGGTTAGTAGCTTATTTCAATTAGCCGAAATACATACTTAATTGAATCGATAAATGAAAAAAGAGTAATTGTGATTTTCATCAAGATAACTCCTATCAAAAGTATAAAATAAAACTCTTGAAGAAGTTAATATTATGAAATTATTGAAAAACAAAAATAGTGAGATTAGCTTAATCCTGTTATAATTAGCTTAATACTGTTAAAAGGGACTTAAGAAGTTTCGAGAAATTGGGGCCAGGGGTTTAAAATTCACGAATAATCCTGAATTTAGGATTGAGAGCATCAGACTATTGTACAGTTGATTGTTTTAAATAGTACCTTGAAATGAATATAAATGACATTATGGTAAACCATTTTAAAATGGGTCTCGGCCTCTTTACCATGCTTTGTGCATAAATATTTAATACTTAAACAATCCCACAGGTATTTTTGAGGATTAACAATTATCAGCTGTTAAAACCCCTGAAGGTAACAGAACCAAGTATATGTATTATATAAACTGCACATAGAACTAGTATGAATTATTGTTTATTAATGTGCACAGGATATATACAATTCATTCATACATTCCTGTTCATTTTTCAACCTTTTTAGTCCTGATTTACAAATTGAAAGAAAAATCTTGGACTATGAATATTCTGCCGGATGAAATAGTTATTATCTTGTCTGTATTAATTGTTACGTGTGATATACCTGTATCTTTTGTTTAGGTCAAATTGAAATAATACTAAGGGGCCGATTCCTCTGAACTATTTAAGTCTGTTTTAACATGATTAAGCTAAGCTCACTATTTTTGTTCCTTTCCCATTGGTGAAATATTTACTATTTTGGAAGTTTTTTTATTGATAACTGAAATTATCTGTCTGGTAATCACAAAATTTTCTTTATCAAAATTATGTTTATGTAAGAAATTTTGCTTAACAAAATAAGCTACTTAAGTCTGGTAGACTTAAGAAGATTCTAGAAATCACGGCAAGGTTGTTCCTGGGCTCCACTGGCACTGCGTTCATGTTTTAATTTGGTTTGCTCCATTATGTTTCATTCTCATAGAACTTATATTTTTCCCTTTTTAAAGCCAAAACAACACTTTGTGGATTATTTTATTTTAATATAATTATGAGATTGATGTATGCACGCTTTTTAATTATGTTTTTTATTATATAATGTTTGGCTTACCGACCACAATGGAAATTAGGGATTTATAATTCCTTTTTGTGGTATCCTTTGTGTACAATTTAGTTGACATGGACTATTTTACTTATGCTTGATGTTTTAATTATGTTAAGTGTTTGCCCTACATTGTCAGCCAATCAGGGGCGCTAGATTTTTAAATGGTTCGTTTCTTATTTTTGAAGAATCATTTCTTATTTCTGAAGAGGACTCTTCATGAATAAGTAAATTTCTATAACTGCACATGCGCATATAGCCATGCCTACTGTTAACGGTTATTTAAATGACGTCACAATATCTTGCATTGGTTGACATGCAGGTCTTTTTGACAGGCGCATGGCTTAATCTTAAAACTGATGCAATTTGGGAGGGGCTAACACTGAGTCGGTTAGAATTTATTAAGGAATTTCTTTGTGAATAAGAAACATGGTCGCTTCACTTCCTTAGGTTACTTATTCAGGAAGAAAGTACTTAATAAACTCTTATCTATACATGATGTTACCTTGTTTATGTACAGAAATAAATCTATCTATCTACCTTTTAACATTACAACAGTTCATTATTCTAAATATTCATAAATGAAAATGATGTGTTGCAAGATAAAAAATACAATTGAAGTAGAATTAAATACTGCAAGCTCCTCATTTTTTCAATTTGCCCGCCAGAAAGCCTTGCAAGTGGTCTTTCCTTCTCCAGTTATTATCTGTTTGTTTAATTGTCTGTTGTAAGGAGTACCTCAAGTTGTTTGCTGAGGTGTCGGTTTTGTTTATAGTACTTCAGTTATGCTCCATTTGTTTGTTTCACATATTTATATAAAATATTATTGTCCACACACCTTGTTGAATGTTTGTGTTATTGGTAATAGAACCACAAAGATCTAGATTTAATATTCAATTCTGAAATCTTTCACAACTATGTAAACAAATTTCACATTGAAGTGTCTTTGTTTTGGGTGATGTTCACTCTTATTAAAGTGCCCAAATACTTTGCTAATATTAACATATCTTGTCAAACAAAACCTTTGTTCTCTTTGTTAAAAAGCTAAAGTGAATGCATATTTTTTATCAAGTTTGTACCACTTGTGTTTGCTAGTTGTGTATTTAACCTACACTCTTAATAAACACCATTATATACATGTATGTTTCAGTTCATGATTTGCACCATGCCCTGTGGTATTTGATAATTGTGTTATAACATTTACATGTGTGAGTTTACAAGAACAGGGGAAGCACAGAGCTATGTAAATCACTAAAGTCAGTGTTAAACTTGGACACTAAAGTCAGTGTAAAACATGAACACTAAAGTCAGTGTAAAACATGAACACTAAAGTCAGTGTAAAACATGAACACTAAAGTCAGTGTAAAACATGAACACTAAAGTCAGTGTAAAACATGAACACTAAAGTCAGTGTTAAACTTGGACACTAAAGTCAGTGTAAAACATGAACAATAAAGTCAGTGTAAAACATGAACACTAAAGTCAGTGTAAAACATGATACACTAAAGTCAGTGTAAAATATGAACAATAAAGTCAGTGTAAAACATGAACAATAAAGTCAGTGTAAAACTTGGACACTAAAGTCAGTGTAAAACATGAACAATAAAGTCAGTCTAAAACATGAACACTAAAGTCAGTGTTAAACATGAACACTAAAGTCAGTGTAAAACATGAACAATAAAGTCAGTGTAAAACATGAACAATAAAGTCAGTGTAAAACATGAACAATAAAGTCAGTGTAAAACATGAACACTAAAGTCAGTGTAACATATGATCACTAAGGTCAGTATTAAACATGAACACTATAGTCAGTGTAAAACATGATACACTAAAGTCAGTGTAAACATGAACACTAAAGTCAGTGTAAAACATGATACACTAAAGTCAGTGCAAACATGATCACTTAAGTCAGTGTAAAACATGAACACTAAAGTCAGTGTAAACATGATCACTAAAGTCAGTGTAAAACATGAACACTTAAGTCAGTGTAAAACATGATTGATCACTAAAGTCAGTGTAAAACATGAACACTAAAGTCAGTGTAAACATAAACACTAAAGTCAATGTAAAACATGATTACTAATGTCAGTATTAAACATAAACACTAAAGTCAGTGTAAAACATGATCACTAAAGTCAGTGTGAGCATAAACACTAAAGTCAGTGTAAACATAAACACTCTATTCAGAGTTAAACATGGACACAAAAGTCAGTGTAAAACATTGACACTAAAATCAGTGTGCAACATGATCACTAAAGCTAGTGTAAACATGATCACTAAAGTCACTGTAAACATAATCACTAAAGTCAGTGTAAACATAATCACTAAAGTCAGTGTAAACATAATCACTAAATGCAGTGTAAAACATGATCACTAAAGTCAGTGTAAACATGATCACTAAAGTCAGTGTATACATGATCACTAAAGTCAGTGTGAAACATGATCACTAAAGTCAGTGTAAAACATGATCACTAAAGTCAGTGTTAACATGATCACTAAAGTCAGTGTAAAACATGATCACTAAAGTCAGTGTAAAACATGATCACTAAAATCAGTGTTAACATGATCACTAAAGTCAGTGTAAAACATGATCACATAGGTCAGTGTAACATATGATCACTAAAGTCAGTTTAACATATGATCACTAAAGTCAGTGTAAACATGATCACTAAAGTCAGTGTCAAATATGAACACTAAAGGCAGTGTAAACATGATCACTAAAGTCAGTGTAAAACATGAACACTAAAGTCAGTGTAAACATGATCACCAAAGTCAGTGTAAAACATGATCACTAAAGTCAGTGTAACATATGATCACTAAAGTCAGTGTAAAACATAAACATGGGAAACCGGAAGACAGATTTGGTTGTTGTACAGGACAACATTAATGCTCAGCGTTATGTTGCAGGCGTGCTAAATGCATATGCCTTACCATTTATTTGTCCGCATGGTCCTAGTGTAACATTGATGCATGACAATGCCCGCCCTCATGTAGCCAGGGTCACCACTCAATTCTTGCAGCAAAACAATGTCAACATCATGCCATGGCCCGCGGTTTCCCCGGATCTCAACCCCATTGAGCACATCAGCTGGGCCGCAAAGCACGCGAGCTAACTATCAGATTGACAATGTTCGCGATCTTAACGGACGTTACAACAGGAATGGAGGGATTTGCCCAACGCACTGGTATTACGTTACGTTACGTCGATGTATCATTGCATCCATTCATGCAAATGGTGGTCACACTCGGTACTAACGAGATTTACTGGATGTGCCACATTTCTTATTGAAATTCCATCTCTAAACTTTCAATAACACCTTTCTGAGTTTTGGGATTTTTGATTTTGACCCCTACCTCTCTTGACCGGTTATTTCTCGAAAAGTTAACAAGATAGCCAGATGTTATTAATTGGTTTTGATACAGAAATGAATGAACTTGTTTTTCTATTTTGATTCATAAAAGTAAGCCTTTTGGTTTTCGATAAATCTTTCCTGAAATATGGAGGGACGTTTCTATTTTTGCTGAGTATATAAATATATATATATAGTTATATGTATAATCTGAAGTCATGCAGTATAGTAAATTATAGTACAGTTTAGTGTATACTTCTGTATGAAGTGTTACAATCAATATTGGATTGCTTAGCGTTTAAATTGCGGCTGCTATGCCTGAGTTGGTGGCTTCCATCCTGCCCTGAATAGTTAATGTAACTTCAGTTGATGAACACAAAGGAATACCGATAAAACCCATCCGATCTAATGAATGTTAATATGATATGTTCCGCCTCAAATGCAGTTCAGCATGAGTCATTCTTTGTATTGATCCCATTTCAGGAGCAGGTGATATATGCATGGCTGATCATAAAACTCTCTTATGTTGCGTTTATGTATTATGAGATGATGGTTTTTTTCTGTAGCGCTATTACCATTGCTTGAAATTCTTATGTTTTTGTCACAAACGGAAAATAATAAATTCAGTTTTAAGATTTATTAGCAATATCTGCAATAAATAAACCTTTGGCCATGTAAAAACCCCGTATAGAATGAGATGTACACACATGGTAAGAGTTACAATTACAAAAAGTTACAATTACAAAATATAATTAACAAGAGATGTTTGTCAAACATTATGCCCCCCTGAGCGCCATGTTGTCAGGATTATATGGACAATTGAATGAAATATGCATGGACCGAAATGACAGCTGATTTGTTGCTGTTTAAAGATTATGACCATTAAAGTGTGAGGATAAAGTGTGTTATGACCGTCATGACCTTTGACTCTATGAACTCAAAATCCAGAGTCATCAGCTGGTCACCAGAAACCTTAATGTCAAGTTTGAGGGCCATGGGTGCAGGCATTGTCAAGTTATCATAAGACAAGTTTTTTTTCGTTCAAGGTCACTGTGACCTTGACCTTTGACCCGATGACCCCTTAAATCATAAGGGGTCATCTACAAGTCAGATGCAACTCCAAGTCAAGTTTGAAGGCCATGGGTTCAGGCATTGTTGAGTTATCACTCGGACAACCTTTTACCATTCAAGATCACTGTGACCTTGACCTTTGGCTCTATGAATCCTAAAATCAATAAGGGTGATCTACTGGTCAGGCTTAACATCCATGTCAAGTTTAATGATCATAGGTTCAGGCATTGTTGAGATATCAGTGGGGGAAGATTTGTTAACTTTTTAGCGTTAAAGGTTACTGTGACATTGACCTTGGCCTGATGACCCCCAAAATTGATAGGGGTCATCTACTGGGCAGGCCCAACCGTCATGTCAAGTTTGATGACCATAGGTCCAAGAATTGTCAAGTTTGCTTTCAAGGTCACTGTGACCTTGACCTTTGACCCCTAAAATCAATAGGGGTCATCTACTGGTCAAGCCCAACCTCCATGTCAAGTTTGAGGGCCATGGGTGCAGGCATTGTTGAGTTATCACTTGGACAACCTTTTACCATTCAAGGTCACTGTGACCTTGACCTTTGGCCCAATGACCCCTAAAATTAATAGGGACAATCTTCTGGCCAGACTCAACCTCCAAATCAAGTTTGAGGGCCATGGGTGCAGCCATTGTCAAGTTATCACTCGGATAACCTTTTACCATTCCAGGTCACTGTGACCTTGACCTTTGGCCCAATGACCCCTTAAATCAATAGGGACCATCTTCTGGCCAGGCCCAACCTCCAAGTCAAGTTTGAGGGCCATGGGTGCAGGCATTGTCGAGTTATCACTCGGACAACCTTTTACAATTCAAGGTCACTGTGACCTTGACCTTTGGCCCAATGACCCCCAAAAACAATAGGGGTCATCCCCTGGTCAGGCCAATTCTCCAAGTCAAGTTTGAGGGCCATGGGTGCAGGCATTGTTGAGTTATCACTCGGACAACCTTTTACCATTAAAGGTCACTGTGACCTTGACCTTTGGCCCAATGACCCCCAAAAACAATAGGGGTCATCTACTGGTCAGGCCCATCCTCCAAGTCAAGTTTGAGGGCCATGGGTGCAGGCATTGTTGAGTTATCACTCGAACAACCTTTTACCATTCCAGGTCACTGTGACCTTGACCTTTGACCCATTGAGCCCAAAAAACAATAGGGGTCAGCTACTGGTCAGGCCCAACCTCCAAGTCAAGTTTGAGGGCCATGGGTGCAGGCATTGTTGTGTTATCACTCGGACAACCTTTTCCATTCAAGGTCACTGTGACCTTGACCTTTGGCCTGATGACCCCCAAAAACAATAGGGATCATCTACTGGTCAGGCCCAACCTCCATGTCAAGTTTGAGGGCCATGGGTGCAGGCATTGTTGAGTTATCACTCGGACAAGCTTTAAAATTATTTTACCATTAAAGGTCACTGTGACCTTGACCTTTAACCCGATGACCCCCAAAATCAATAGGGGTCATCTACTGGTCAGGCCCAACCTTCATGTGAAGTTTGATGACCATACGTCCAGGAATAGTTGAGTTATCACTCGGACAAGCTTTGGTCTACCGACGGACCGACCGACCGACCGACCGACATACCGACATGCCTGTGCAAAGCAATATACCCCTCTTCTTGGAAGGGGGGCATAACAAGTAGATAATATACGAACTATTTCATATAGGACTAGATAGCAACTGCTTCAATGGTGACGGAACGCCTTAATATAGCATTATAAAATACTTAAACAAGCACTGATATGATTATTATTGTTATTATTTGATGGCATTATAAACATCAATGTATTGAAATTTGTTTTAAAGGTTAATAAGAATTGTGGTCAACATATTTTTGTCCAATGAAAAGGCAGTATATTTGCCAATATATTTGTTTCAGTAAATCAGCAGTCAGCTGTTATTGATTTTAATCAGGTGAACTGGCAGATAAAACAGTGGCTGGTCCATTATTAAAATCTGAACATTGTATTACCAAAAATTATTAGCTAGTCAAACTCGTGTACATGCATATCTTACTTTAAAACATGATACGATATATTATGAAGGACTATCCTGTGCCAAATAACAAAAGGTATTCATTGTGTTCATCAAGTCAATGCTTAATGCTAGAAATAATTGAGCACCATTGACTTAGAACTAAATGCTTTCTAATTGCATTTTCCTTTCTCATCAAAGCGCTCACAGCGCTGTAGTCGACTGTTTGCAGTTTTGTATCCAGATCGTCAAAACTGTCAAAATATTGGATATGTGGCCAGTCATAAAAGTCACTGAACTGTAACCAGTACATCTCTGCTTCAGAATCCTGGTTAAATTCAGCATTAGGATTGTAAGAATGGTGGGATGTTGGGTGCTTGCTCACTTTCCATGGTAAATCTTTGTCCACATTGCAATAAGGAGGTGTGGTGCTCGTTCTGTCTCCTCCAATTCCACCTCGACTTCTTAAGAATTTTGGACTTGGCATAAATAATGGAATATTTATGGAATAAAAGTCTGTTAATTTATATGACATCACAGAATAAGGGATATAAATTATTGCTCTGTGTCTAAGTAAATCATTTGAAGTGTAGTGTTTATATTTTTTATGAATTTCAATAAGTTTAAAAGATTTCACTTTTCCGATCATTGCTTTGTTATAGCCTGCAACAAGAATTTCAGCCTCTGTAGGTTTAAATTCACCACCTTTTGTATACATTCCACCAAAGCTGCTAATTAATTTTATTGAATCACCAAGACCAGTATAGTATTTCAGATATTCATAATCGTATCGACTAGCACCGCCAATTATGTGTTTTGCTCTTGTTAGATCTTGAACGTTTCTTAATTCAAGATCTATCAATTGATCTGTTAACTTATTCCATGAATCTACAGTGCACCGTCCAAGGTTGTATCTATGAGCTGTTATGAATAATATAGACTTAGTTTTGTTAAGTGGCATCCACAACTGGCACATGGACGAATAAAATCCACAATAAAATGCATCAACGCTGTTAAATAATTCATCATTGGTATAAAACTTCATTACTTTGTTGATTAAATCCGGTGTAACCTGAGTTCCTATCCTGTATTTTTCTATTTCTTTAGGAATCGATTTTGGAACTATGATATTTGGAAAATTAAACACTTCCGGGTATGGCGTTTTTCTATACTTGTAGCCAGCCACTACAGATCGTTGTCCAAGAGAGGAGAGAATGGTCGGATAGTCTATTCTACAACCGTCATACAGATCGGCGGTCCATAATGTCATTTTGGTATGCTTGTTTTTAACCACTTCACATTCCTTTGGAAAAGTGTTTGGTTGGTAAAAGACCGAAGACCCAACGTTGAAGTTTGACTTTTCCTTAGTTATAATCCAATCAGAAGAGGTATCAGCAAGTGTGCCACTAGTTCTCGTCGTATATCCAACATCAAAAAGAGCCAAAATCCACCGCTGAATAGCAAATACGTCATCAATTTCTATAAAGCCGCGTTCGTAGATTTCAATATACAAGTCCTCATAAAGATCTTCCAATGATCGTGACTTATGCTCGCCTTTGGCTATCTTGTCTCTTCTCCAGTGATCTAGAAAGGATACAAATACCTCAACTCTAGTGTACAATGGTGTCTCTGACTCAAGGTCTGCAAGATAAGAATGAACATTACGGTCCTGGTCGACTAGAGGTCGTGGCATGAACCCGACCAGTATGTCTTTCAAAGAGAGTACAGCCTGTGCAATGTAGCTTCGCAATATATCAGAAACACGTCCGTGAACAGTGGTTGGAAGGTACATTGCAATGAAAGCGGAGTGAAAATGTAGCGTTGCTTGAGCATTAAGTGGGGAATAAACTCCAGGTGACAAGAGCACTGCTGACTTTTTGTCATTCTCCGACTTTGGTCGTTTAAAGTAGAACGGAGTCCCATGAATAAGACGATACAAAGCATCTACGTCAGGTTCATGATCGGCCAAAGCCTGGAGAACACCAATGTTTTCAGCAGCTGATTTGACATTACTAATACTTTCAAATGTTAAATGATCCATCTCCTCTGATGATGTGATTAAAGTCAATGGGTACCCTCTCGGCCAACAACTTGGATTAGGCGCTCCTAGATATGGATACGGGTTAAAGAAATGGGCTTTGTCATTTTGGTACTTTTCTTTTACATTAACCAAAGTTAAAGGCTTAAGTGTTTTGTCAATGTTTGTATACGTTTCTATCCATAAATTATCATCTGGAGAAGCTCCTTCCATCCAGAACTTGAGCATGTTATCATCATCACAGTCCCATATAACCGTTGCCCCATGCGCAATCGCATAAAGAAATCCAACATTCTTTCTACCGAAACTTTTCCAGGGCAAACCGTCAACAAAATCAGAACCTATCTTCTTTTGATCCTCTTCACTTAAGAAAACAATTGTCTGATTAATCACAGAGGAGGGGAGGATGTATTTCTTTGGCAACCCAGCATCCCCAGCTATAACCACGCACCAGTTTCTCATGTATTTGAACCGTCGTACAGCTTCCGACGGAGGCTCAAATATCGTTGTAAGCACCGCCCACATTTTACAGTTTTTCTGCATAAATTCACTTCCGGTATTATCAGGACTGTACGATGATGTTTTAGACTTCACCCTTTTAAAGCGGTATTTGATTTCATGTGTGGGAAACTTTCGGATGATTCTACCCGAGTATTGTTTACCAGACACATCCGAACTGTTTAACACCTCTTTTAAAAAGTTCGCTTTGTCCAAGTCCTTGAGTTTTCTAAGCATTCGCTCAGCCTCCCCCATAACGTAAGGGGTTCGTTTGAAGTCATTTTCGTAAACGTCCAAATGCGCGTTTATGCCGTTATTTAATGGCTTAAACACAAATGAGTCGTTATAGTCCAAAACATAAGCAGCTGCCCTTTTGCTATCGTCTTTGTTGAGATACATGAATGCTATAAATACAAGTGAGCACAGCACCCCAACCGCTTTAAGGCCGACCCGTCGACAGGGAAATGTACATCTGTCTCCCGCGGCGTTGACCATGGCTAAGATCAGTAAGCTGAAAATATAATAAAATAGACACGGTATGAAATTGTTCAGTAGTAGTAGTAGTAGGTAGTAGTAGTAGTAGTGGTAGTACAGTGGAAACTCACTAAACCGGATCTCCACAAAACCGGAATCCTCGGGATACCGGAATTTTCTCAGAGTCCCGATTTCCCCCTTCTATTTTCAATGTAAAATAATCCCTACAAAACCGGAACCTCGGAATTCCGGATACCGGACAAAAAATCGAGAAAATTTGTTCGTTATCAACGTAATTTTACTTCACAAAACCGGACGTATATTTGTCCAAACATGTCAAAATGTTTTTGTGTATTAGGAATTCGCGAATCGCGTGTCACTTTGTTTTGACAGCCGGTGCGTCGTTAAATATTGCACCTGTGATGTTGTGTTAACTCGATAATCGATAATGATGATTGCGCTGTGGATTGACTGCCGCGCGATAATCACACGATAATCAAACTTGTGAAAAGAAAATTGATTGCAACATTAATTTGTTTGTTGCTGAAAATAAAGAACTAGAAACGCTTATCAAGTGATCATTTTGGAGGGTTGTTTTATCTAAAGACTTCTAAGATTGAATCAAATTAGAGCGGTGCGTTAATTAAACTATCAAACATACTTAACAAGCATTAAATCAACTTCCCTTAAAAGGATAACTCAGTTAATATTTTGAGTAAACTTACTCCGTACATCATATCCTCACTAAACCGGAATCCTCACTAAACCGGAAATTTTGCCCAGTCCGGACCTTGTCCGGTTTAGTGAGTTTCCACTGTAGTAGTTAGTCAGAGGAGGAGTAGTAGTAGTAGTAGTGGTAGTGGTAGTGGTAGTGGTAGTGGTAGTGGTAGTAGTAGTAGTAGTAGTAAGTAGTAAGTAGTACATAGTACGTAGTACGTAGTAAGTAGTAGTAGTAGTAGTAGTAGTAGTAGTAGTAGTAGTAGTAGTAGTAGTAGTAGTAGTAAGTAGTAAGTAGTAAGTAGTAGTAAGTAGTAAGTAGTAAGTAGTGGTAGTGGTAGTGGTAGTGGTAGTGGTAGTAGTAGTAGTAGTAGCAGTAGTAGTATATAGTGGTAGTGGTAGTGGTAGTAGTAGTGGTGGTAGTGGTGGTAGTAGTGGTAGTAGTAGTAGGTAGTAGTAGTAGTAGGTAGTAGTAGTAGTGGTAGTGGTAGTGGTAGTGGTAGTGGTAGTGGTAGTGGTGGTGGTGGTGGTGGTGGTGGTAGTGGTGGTGGTGGTGGTAGTAGTAGTTGTAATAGTGGTAGTGGTAGTGGTAGTGGTAGTGGTAGTAGTAGCAGTCGCAATAGCATGTACATGTGGCCGTTATTGTCAGACCTAATAAGTACCAATTGTAATTTAAATTGTTATTACCACCTTGACCTTTGACGACCAACTGACCTCAAATGAATAGAGAGCATCTATTATCCATAATCAATACACGTACTTGATCTGTGGACCGTATGAGCATGTGTCGTGGATATATAAAGCGTAAATCGTTTTTGAATAAAGGATTGATGACCTTTTCCTTTGAACAACTGGTCTTAAAATATAAGGGTTCATTAATTATCATAAACAATATTCCTACAGTTTTTAAGGACTGTACGCTCAAAAGTTCTGAACATTCAGCCGACCCTTTTATCAAGTAATGGTCAATTCGACCTTGACCGTTGACCTTGTCCATTGACCTTGTAAACTAAAATTAAATAAAAAAGGTATCATCTACTAGTCAAAGTCAATCAGCCTATTAAGTTTGACGTCTTTGATATATGAAGTAGAAAAACGTTTTTGGATTAAAGGTCACCACGACTTAAACATCTGACGTACTGACATCAAAATCAATAGAGTCTGGTTATCTATTGATCATAACCTATGTGCGTACAACAAATCCCAATATCCATTGGAAATACACGTGCAGTTTTTACAGTCAAGGTCTCCACGACCTTCATATTTGACCTCTGACACAAAACTCAATAGCGGCAATATATGTTAACCCTTGTGATGTTACAAGAATATATTGGTAGATGCAAGAAGATACCATAAATATATTGTTAAACAAGGGCTGTCACAGTATGTGACTAATGCCCCCGAATGTGACATTGACCTATGAACAAGGTCAGTACATGAAAAGTTAAAGATCAAACAAATACATATGGTAAGTTATTTTAAATTGCCTCGGAACATAAAAAATACCACCCATACTTGAAAACCTACATTAGTATGTCCTTATATTCAGCATTCCATTGTGAATAAACACTAAGTGTATCTTTCACCTTAGAGGTAGGGACGTGGGTCTTGCACGTGAAACGTCGTCTTGGTATGTCGAACACATGTGGCAAGTTATTTTAAAATCTGTCCATACAAGAAAAAGTTACAGCCCGGACTTAACAACCAATACTCTGTATCCGTATATGCAGCACTCATTTGTGAATAAACACCTAAGTGTGACCTTGACCTTAGAGGTAGGGACACGGTTCTTGCACGCGACACGTCGTCATGGTATGTCGAACACATGTGGCAAGTTATTCTAAATTCTGTCCATACAAGGGAAAGTTACAGCCCGGACATGACAACCTATACTCTATGTCCTTATATGCAGCATTCCATTGTGAATAAACACTAAGTGTGACCTTGACCTTAGAGGTAGGGACACGGGTCTTGCACGCGACACGTCGTCTTGGTATGTCGAACCCATGTGGCAAGTTATTTTAAAATCTGTCTATACAAGGGAAAGTTACAGCCTGGACACGAGTTATTGAGCCGGACACACGGACGGACGGACGGGCGGACGGTGCGATTTTGATATGCCCACCTTTGGGGGCATAAAAAAGAAGTTTATAATGGACAAATTACAAACACACCACTTAGAAATCTCTAAAAGAAGTAATGCAAAAGTGTATATAGTTAAACCTCCTGGCTGTATACATTGTACAGAGAGTAAACAACACCTCCGAATAATGATAGAATATCTATACATATAAAATGTAACTATATATGCTTCAATCAATTCCGATCAATGATGATGATATGATGATAATAATAATAATAATAATAATAATAATAATAATAATAATAATAATAATAATAATAATAATTAATAATAATAATAATAATAATAATAATAATAAATAATAATAATAATAATAATAATGCTATTATTATCATTATTAATATTAATAATAATATAGATAATTTTTATATGTATTTAAACTCTATTTTCTTTCATTTAATGAAATTTAGTAATTATATTTTTAATATTGTTTATATGTACGTTTGTGTCTTGGCTATATCAATATCTATTCTATTTGTGAATGGTCAAAGGCAAGATCCAGTTTTGCCACTACAAACTTGTAAACACTTGTTTAAATTCAACTGGCGATTTTAAGAAGAACTGTTATTCAGCAACAATATTTGCAAACGATATGTTTTAATTAGGTCAATACTTCACGTGATTCAAACATTTCAATGAATACAATGCAAGTCATATATTTCAATATTTACATTCGCCTAGTCCATTGTGTAGATAAAAATTGACGTTCATATTGTAAAACAGGCAAGGAGTATTGACCATATAGTTTATTTCAATACTGCGCTCCTATTGGATTACCGCGACTTCATTTAACTAATGATATACGACGTTACAAAAATCAACTATTCTTTTAAACAAATGTATGTTGTCGGGTACATATCTGTAAGAATAAAAACTCAAACTCAGAACATACTGCTAATTTTCAACCATAACGAACCATCATTTAAAATGTAAATATAAGTATTGATCGTATTTTTTGCGTTTATGCTGTATGAACGCAGTAGTGCAAGCGAGCAAATAATCAAAAAGCGCTTGCGCGCTTCATGGAATTTGCTCACGTGCCCTACTGCGTTCATACAGCATAATCACACGAAAATGATATCAATCCTTAATTTAACCATATATTAAATGATATGGTTGTGCGATTTTCTACTATTTAAATTGTACATTGGCTATATTTTGAAATATGTTTTTTGATCATTATATGTGTACTCAAAGGTATTTTGCGTGTTACAACTTCTACATATCTATCCTAAGAGTTTCATACTTTATATACTTGTGTTTTTTGTTAACAATAAAATTGTCTGTTCTTTTGGCGTTAAAACGAAGTCAAAATATCTCAAATATGATTTTAGAAGAAACCTTGGAATAGTTAACCTGGTGCTGTCCAATTATAAGGTTGAAACGTATTAAACTTGAGGTCACCACAACCTTAATCGGATATTAATCAATCACCGACCATGACCACTCTTCATTATGTTATTCTAGATATTAACCTTTGTCTAGATAGCTTAAAGTTCAAAGTGCGCCATCTTCTGAACATGAGCAAATAAAGTCATCATAGATGGTGAATAATAACCCCGCAAATCAATATCCACTATGTGCACCGCTCCTTTGTATAACCAACCGCACAGTATCGGAATTGATTGAAATTTGTCACGCATGGAATATGATTTAATGTAGTAATTTTCCTAGAGTTTCCAATTGTGACAGTAATATATCTTTCTTATCAATAACCGACACGATGTAATGGGAATGGGAAGGTGTACTACACGTCCCATTATCGGATACCTGCGCTACACTATCACGCTCAATCTGAACAACTCGGCCATCCGATATGCTTCGAGATAGACTTCGTCAATCGTTTAGATAATGACCGAGGTGTTCCTTATGTACTACGCTGTGAAGTGTAACTAAAGTACCGCGCTTGCTTACAAATCTTGATTTAAAACTAAATATAAGTGAATACCCCTGGATTCGCTTGTGGTATATATGATATTTATCATTTACTACATTAATAACAACAGCTGTCACAGAGACAGCGCGCTCGACTATTGTGCCGCTTTTCAGTGTAAGGATTGAAAAGTTTTGGTGAAACATGCATGGATCACTGTAAAATAAGATTAGAATGATGCCTGCAAATATTTGTGTACAATTCAAAAACATTCAGCCTTTAATGAAATACAGACTTGATGGAAATCGCATGCATTAAATTAAAGGATTATGGGTTGTATACAATAGTAAATGGCCATTATTTGCAAAATACAGTTATCTAACTTGGTTATTCAAGTAGATTGGATGGTTGAGTACCATTGTATAAAGTCTCAATGCAATACATCAAGTAGTTAATGAGATATTAACCTTTGTGTGCTAACATGCAAAACCTTAACCAGAATTTCTAAGTCACAAAATAAAGGGGCAATCATTATATAATATGCAAGATAGAGTTATCTTACTTGATTAATTAAGAAGGTTAAATGGCTGGGAGCCTGTGTATAAAGTTTCAATGTAATACATGATGTATTCGCTGAGGTATTGACTTTAACGTGGTAACATGCAAACCTTAACCAGAATTTCTATGTCGAATAAAAAAGGGGCATTTAAATTAATGCAAACTAGAGTTATCTTACTTGGTTATGTAAGTAGATTGGATGGTTGAGTACAATTGTATAAGGTATCAATGCAATACAATAAGTAGTTTCTGAGATATTAACCTATGTGTGCTTACATGCAAAACCTTAACCAGAATTTCAAAGTCGAATAATAAAGGGCAATTGTTAGCATTAAATGCAAACTAAAGTTATCTAACTTGGTTCATGAAGTAGGTTAGATAGTTGGGAATACATATTCAAAGTTTCAATGCAATTAATGATGTATTTACTGAGATAATGACTTAAAGGTGCTTACACGCAAAACCTTAAGCAAGGCGTGACGCCAACGCCGACGCTTGGGCGAGTAGTATAGCTTTCCTTATTCTTCGAATTGTCGAGCTAAAAACAAAAAAATCCAGAATCAGTATACATTTACGGTATTCCATTCGGAACACCTCGACCATTTCCATCGAAAACAACCTCGGATGTATATAGACGTTATAATATGTCCGAAACCTTTATATTCAACTATAAGTATATATACAAAATACCCGTCAAAACACTACTGTTTCAGCAGTTTCTACAGTACAATTAATAAATACTACTTTTTTTACGAATAACTTTTACTTATCGGAGGTTGTTTTCGATGGAAAATGGCCAAAGAGTTCCGAATGATTGCAATCATGCTAGCATAGAAGTATTCCTCATTGTCATGAACTTTTACCAATATTTAAAAGGGTTTAAGGTTTGAAACCGCTTACAAATATATTTAAGGGAGGAAGGGGGTAGGGTGGGAGGAAATCAATCAGGGAAGGTCGCCATTTTCCCGAGCAGAATTTGTGTACAATTTCGTTGCTTTTCTCATCGACTACAATATTTGGATTTACAGATCTTGTGAATAATTTTGAGAGTTTTTCCTGGCACAAAGCTTGAATTTTGGACAATGTTAATCTAAACAACCATGTACTTTTTTCAAAATCTAGAACTCAGATATATTTGAGAAACTCAAGCGGTATAGGAGTTTTCGTTACGAGATAAATTTTAAATAGTGTATTACCTTAATGTAAAGTTTCAAGTTTTATTCATGTTTTATTGGCAAATATCGGCCATAAAATAGCCGTTGGCAATGTATATGAGTACGTTATTTAGATTGATATGTCGCATAATTTTTTAAACACAAAGCAAAATGTAATTGTAGAAATTGTGTATGTACCCACAGAGAGCCTTTGCGCGATTTTTACTCTTTTATTTAACCAGTTTCCGTTTATTGGCCAAACACAAACAATATCATTTATACACAAATACCCACACACTCTTTTTTAATATGAAGTGAAAATTAAGTGCTTTAAAATAAATTATTTCTCTGTAGAGATGTAAAGAGACCTTACTTCAATTAAAACATTCATTGTTTCATTGTGGCCGATGCATTTCCTGAAGGAAAGTCAAACCAATCAGGAAAACATTGGTATCAGTACATGTCACTAGTTCTTTGAATATCAATATATTGGGACAAAGATCAACATTGGGCATGAAAGCATCCAACACGTGTTAACTCAATAGAGCTCCAAACTTCAAACTTCAAAGTTTATTGACAAATCGGCATATAACTATACCTCTGGCAATGAAACATGTTTAACATTGTACAGCTTGTCGAATAATAAATATTTACAACACAAGTACATGTAATGTTTTAAGGAGTACATGTTTATAAAGATCATATAGATATATATTAAGGAAAAGTTAAAAAGCAGGTATATTATAAAGTTGTTCCTGTCTAGTTAACAAACCATGATGAATATGTTTAAAAATATTTGTAAAATTTTTCACATGACATTTAGTATCTTAATAAACTTTAAAATAGTCGGGAATGATACATTTATACAACATTTTAGTCTTAATTAAATTACGACAATGTGGGCAACATAAAATAAAATGGTATTCGGATCATATCATATATTCAGAGCAACACGGAGACATAGACTCTTTTAAACCAGGCTATTAGTGAACCTACATAATTTAATCATGTATTTAAAAGCCATTTGACAATATTCAAATTTAAAGAACGATGATTTATATGCACTGAAAAACAATTAAAACAAACATACCGACCTTCAGCCACTCGCATAGTAATCCGTTTTACTCTGCACTATGCAGACACCACTATAATATTCCACTTTTAAAATTACAACTTGACAAAATCAATGTACATAGCCACTGGCTAGTAGATCGCTATATCTATCGTAAACATTAATCCCTATCTAAAATTAATCCTCCCCATAAACTGTATACATGCTTGTTTTCACAATGCGTTAAGAATGAAAGCAAATTTAATTTAGATTATTGAAATGCATGTATCCATCAGTTCTTGAATACATATTGTATAATTCTGTATTGTTTGTATCGCTCATTTTTCCTCTGTTTGAATAATTTCCTGATTGGTTACCATTGCCATGTTTCATGTAAATTATTTGTCCTCGTGTTTGTAATAGTATGTAAACAATTGGTTTGTGGTCACCAAGACGGACAAGTGGGTTTTCTCAGGGTACTCCGGTTTCCCCTACAACACAAGACCAACCTCTCGCGTTTCTCAAGCATTGGTACATATATTAACACACATATATATATATATATATATATATATATATATATATATATATATATATATAAGCATGTAAGTCGCGATGTTGTTTCTCTTTAGAAAGTAGTGCGTACTATTAAAAATAAAAGTTATCATACTATACTTGCGGAATCTAATCTTGTAGACCAATTTCAGCAAACTTGTTTGAACAATTTAATATTTCGTCTAAGGGGGGTATAATGTATTCTCTGTTTAATTAAAGCTGCACTCTCACAGAATTACCGTTTTTACAATTTTCTATATTGTTTATCTTGAAATGAGAAAATATTTGCGTAAATATTTGCAAACCAGTGATAATAGACTGCTGACAACAAGGAGCAAGGATGCGCCATTGGCATGACGCCCTATATGGCATGTATAAGGTAGGCCCTATATGGCATGTATAAGGTAGGCCCTATATGGCGTGTATAAGGTAGGCCCTATATGGCATGTATAAGGTAGGCCCTATATGGCGTGTATAAGGTAGGCCCTATATGGCGTGTATAAGGTAGGCCCTATATGGCATGTATAAGGTAGGCCCTATATGGCATGTATAAGGTAGGCCCTATATGGCATGTATAAGGTAGGCCCTATATGGCATGTATAAGGTAGGCCCTATATGGCATGTATAAGGTAGGCCCTACATGGCATGTATAAGGTAGGCCCTATATGGCATGTATAAGGTAGGCCCTATATGGCATGTATAAGGTAGGCCCTACATGGCGTGTATAAGGTAGGCCCTATATGGCGTGTATAAGGTAGGCCCTATATGGCATGTATAAGGTAGGCCCTATATGGCGTGTATAAGGTAGGCCCTATATGGCATGTATAAGGTAGGCCCTATATGGCATGTATAAGGTAGGCCCTATATGACATGTATAAGGTAGGCCCTATATGGCATGTATAAGGTAGGCCCTATATGGCGTGTATAAGGTAGGCCCTATATGGCATGTATAAGGTAGGCCCTATATGGCGTGTATAAGGTAGGCCCTATATGGCGTGTATAAGGTAGGCCCTATATGGCATGTATAAGGTAGGCCCTATATGGCGTGTATAAGGTAGGCCCTATATGGCATGTATAAGGTAGGCCCTATATGGCGTGTATAAGGTAGGCCCTATATGGCATGTATAAGGTAGGCCCTATATGGCGTGTATAAGGTAGGCCCTACATGGCATGTATAAGGTAGGCCCTATATGGCATGTATAAGGTAGGCCCTATATGGCATGTATAAGGTAGGCCCTATATGGCGTGTATAAGGTAGGCCCTATATGGCATGTATAAGGTAGGCCCTATATGACATGTATAAGGTAGGCCCTATATGGCATGTATAAGGTAGGTCCTATATGGCGTGTATAAGGTAGGCCCTATATGGCATGTATAAGGTAGGCCCTATATGGCGTGTATAAGGTAGGCCCTATATGACATGTATAAGGTAGGCCCTATATGGCATGTATAAGGTAGGCCCTATATGGCATGTAAAAGGTAGGCCCTATATGGCATGTATAAGGTAGGCCCTATAAGGCATGTATAAGGTAGGCCCTATATGACATGTATAAGGTAGGCCCTATAAGGCATGTATAAGGTAGGCCCTATATGGCATGTATAAGGTAGGCCCTATATGGCATGTATAAGGTAGGCCCTATATGGCATGTATAAGGTAGGGGATTAGCTTCCTCCGTCGGTCCTGGATGGCCTTCGGGAACTGGTCGCTAACACTGAACTGAGAACCACGTGGTTAAATACAAATGTACGGGCCTCGACCTTTACTGTAAGTTTGTCCCCGTGAAAGTTGAATTGTGCGTGTGTTACCCTGCTCATATCTGCTGTGCGTGTGTTACCCTGCTCATATCTGCCAATTCTATGTACCCTATCAAGTTTAAAATAAATGTTTGCGTAATTAGTGTTAAGCTCTTTTTCACAAAAAGTAATAATTTTATCAACACATTTTTTCCGTCTTTCGCAGATCAGCTGAGTTTTCTTCGGTGATGTTGAAAATAAAATGATTGTCTCTCACTGAGCCACGGTAAACCATATATCCAAAACTCTCTATAAAATTCCATCAATTTTGGCTATAATAAACATTTCTTTCAGAGCACAAAAACATAACCTATACGTACAAATACCTGTTAGTAAAAAGTTGAAGGTTTATCACTCAAAATGTATTTTTGTCATACATGTCTTTGTATGATTTTGAATAAGGGTGTCACTTTAATACTTATTAATTTCCTGTCATTATCGGTAGATCGAGACAAAATTTGTACCACATGTCAATAGAAAATGCATTTCGAATCCTATAAGAAAACCATACGTACAGTTTCGTTTACTCAAGACATGAGAGAAGTTTTTAATTGTTAGAACCCGTCAATCTTAAAAAAACCCACATCATTTTCTTTGTTAAAATCGTAGTCAATCACATAAACAAAATTGAACATGTGTTATATTTTCATCTCACTACTGTATTGACTACATTATACATTAATTCAAATAAGTGAATTTGATTTATATAACCATAACATGTTTATAAGAGAAGTGATACTATTTGAACTAACCACATTCCCTTACCTGATTATATTTTTATTAATATAATGGCACATTAAACCGCCATTAACCCACTTCTTTAAAATTGTGTCTGCATGTACTAGAGGTATTGAGTTTCACACGCTTTCATAAAACATTTGTATACATGTAAACTGTGTTGTAATAAACGAATATTAAAGATGCATTCTTACTCCCAAATAAGATTTACAAAAAATAATAATATTGTTTTAATATTCCTTTAGGGATGAATAAATGTCCAAAACAATGGTTCTTATGCAGGATACTGCGTTTAATTCGAAAGAAATGTGCATAAAACACGGTATTTCTACCTTATGACACTATAGTAGATCACAGTAAATCTTTTCGCATGCACCAATCATTTAATATTTTTGCGCTCTCCGCGATTAAATACACATTTATAATATTGTTTTCAGTAATTAATATTTTTAATAATTTCATGTTTTAGTAAGTAGTAGAGGTTTATCACTTAAAATTGATGTTTATTATGCACCAGTCATTTGTAACCACGGCCCCCCGGTCCGGGGAATAGCGGGGACTTTCACTTTCGGTCCAGCCAAGCCCGGGTATTTTCCCGTCCTGCGGGGACGAACTGCTGGTAAAATCCCCGCCAAATGCCCCCCCCCCACCCCAGTGACCCTATGTTAGGCCCATTTCCCGCTATTTTTACATCTTACGTTATTGCATCCTTAATTCGTTATTTGGGCAACTATAATGCTAGCATCGTGAACGTTCCTTCTTGTATCTCGGTTAGTCTAATGTGACATTCAACGTTTGCCTATGCATAAATGTGCAGGTATTTCTGAGTTTCTTGTCAGTTAGTAATCAGTTTAATAATTAATGTCATTGTTTTTACTCTAGCTAGCTTATAGCTTACTTCCTGGCTAACTTTCTTCCCTTGCTTTGTTTTCCAATACTCAACATGAAATCTGGGAGAGGGTTCGATGTATTAGTAAATTCACATTCTAGAGACATCAGTCAGTGATTATTGTTTTTTAAACAAAACAAACTTTCACCGCAGTAAAAAAAATAGCAAATTCATGTCGAAACACGATACGCATTTGTACACAAAACAGTTAACTTACGGGTGTAGGTTAATACGTATTTATGTATTGCTATTGAACAAGTTCAACTAAGTGCGAGACGTGAATAATAAACCGCAGTCAGTTAAAAGGACATTTATTCAATGTCAAAACAAAATAATAAACACGAGTTTGACATCCTCGTAAAATATTATTCACGACTAGCACATTGGGCGTCCAAATAACCGCCTAATAATGAATAACCGTGTAACAATAAAACCAAAATATACTAGAACAAATGCCTAAACATGTATATGTTTAAAGAAATGACGTATAAAACAATACACAAACAATTTAGAAATTAGTTGATTGCACTACAAATATACAACATAAAGAAATGCATAAAAACAATATATACATAGATTATTTGAATATGTACGGAGGTGGATTGGGAGGTGGAGGAATATTATGCAAAATATTTTGCTCAAAATATACAATCACGTATCTCAGAAGATTTTTCTAGAATGGCTGACGCGGAAGGCTATCGATAGGCTGACACCCACCACGTGACCACTGGTCACGGCTTGGAACGCTGATAAGCCAAGCACACACCACGTGACCACTGGTCACGGCGTGGAACGCTGATAAGGCACGCTTTAGATGTAACCGGTTAAACCCGCACATTTAGCAAGGGGTGATTCAGTTCAACCCGAAGATCCATAAAACATTTTATGTCGGCATAAAATTATATTTATGTATTGCTACTGAATAAGGAGGGGCTGGCCATGACAAGTTCAACTAAGTGGGAGACGTGAATAATAAACCAGTCAGTGTAAAGGACATTTAGTCAATGTCAAAACAAAATAATAAATACGAGTTTGACATCCTCGTAACATATTATTCACGACTAGCACATTGGGCGTCCAAATAACCGCCATAAGTGTAACCACACGACGCCCAAAGATAGGTATTTCGATATAACATAACGTGAGTGTTCATTTCCTGGCGGCCATTGCTTACGGATTTTAAAAATGATAATACAATAACTGGCATACACATGGAGATCAATCGTCATTCACAAATATCAGATGGAGGGAAACCGAGGGAAAGTACTCATTTTGTCAACAACATAAATATATTCATTTAAAACAATATAGAATACCTACCATTATCCATATAATCCAAAGTTAATTGTCAGTCCATGCACACTTTTGATGCGACACAACTACCTCTGAATTTTACCAGCTACACTCTTATAAATACCCAATGGCTGCCGTTTAGGGCACGTGCTATATTTATTTCAGTGGGACGTTTTCTTTCAATATTCAACTTTTAATGTATAATAGCCAAGTCCCTCTTTACACAGGAAGCAAAAGCGGGCAATATAGACAAATACAGTAAAACTAAGTGAAAATGGTCTCATTCACAGAAGTCCAATATGTTTATAATGATGAGAAACTAAGTATAGATTTATCAATAAATGCTCTGGTAAACTTTTTCAAATATTGTTTAAAAAATTATCATGAACAAAATATAATTAAGAAGTTTCATCAAATATTGTAAAAAGTTGGCAAATACATAGTCATGGATTAGGTCGACAGAAACATTTTCTTTGAGCAACATATTGCCACTGTAGGGGAACGGACACCGGATATAGCTCAAAAAGTGATAAGTAAACAGACAAATTTGCAGCTGTTTTCTTTACCAGAAGTAAGATCTTGGTGTGTTAACGCTTATCTACCGTATCCACAAATGAAACAAGTGTTTAAACTAATAGCAGCTAAACTATTTTTTATTGTAAGAACTGGCAATGTCACTTTTAAACTGTTAAAGATATGCCCTTAGAAATGTTCACAGCACTGTACTGGGGATAGCCTATTATGTACTGAGAATATTTCAAAGTTGAGAAATGTGTACTGGGGATAGCATGTTAAATGGGACAAAATGATAGTGACACTGTTTATATACAATATACATGTATGTATTTTTCAAATAATCTGCAAAAAGTGAGAGTTCAATTTAATAAGAAATTATTAGCACACTTTAGTTAACAATGATTTTGATCCATACTCTCCTAAATGAACGTATATATGCCAGCTGCTTAAATATCAAGGTTGGTCATAAAAGATAATTTCTCACTGAAGTGAACGAGCAGAGACCATTATTCTGTTCTAAGTAATATCAACATCGACCAAAGCTTAGAAAAATCTTAACGTGTTCCAAATTTAATCACAATATCTTATTCCTTATTAATGTCTTTCTGTGTGCAAAAACGTACCTACTTGGTTTGCAAAGCGATGCCATATACATGTATAGCAAACACCACATACATTCTACGGCCATATATTTTGTGTTCCTCAATAATTCAGATTACTGGGGTATTTCAAATATTTAAATATTTGTGACTCAAACGTTGATGAAAAAACACATCATGGTTAACTTATCTATATAAATGAAACAGTTTTAAGAACATACAGGTATAAAAAACAACAACATTTTTTGCTCTCATCCCTCGATATGGACAACATCGAACTATTTCCCCCCGAGCTTGCGTAGAGGTAAAAAGCCGTAATCATTATCACAGTCTCGAGCTCGTTATTCTAAATACATCGTTACTATCCTCAGTCCACTTAACAGCTAGCCCCTGTGCAGTTATTTATTTGCTTCATCTATCCCCAGTACACCTTCAGGTCATCAAAAAGTATGTATACCTCCTTAACAACAAAAAATATTGTATTGATATCTTACACAATACTAGATGCTGTAATTACAATGAAATCACTCGATTCAGTTTTTGGTCTTATTTTCTATTTGTTGATCGTACCACATTACTGAGCATATGTTAGCGACCATTCAACTTTCGGCGAGAATTGTGCTATTATACGAAAGAGGAGACACATTTCCATCATAGTCGTATATTGCACTGGATCAAGCTATTCGAACGATTTTGATATAGATCTCCATAAAATACAAAACATGATAAAAAGAACTTACTGTGTGTCAAATCTTATCGATTTATCACTTTTTGAGCTATATCCAGTGTCCGTTCTACCACAGTGATTACTGTATATGTTACTATTTGTTATCCTATCACGTTTTTACCACTTGATATTTAATTATGATGATGAAGTCAGATGGTTATGAGAGGCCGTGTAAAATTCACCAACGGTGCACGAACCCATGAAGTGGTTGGTTCGAGGTGTGCATGTCTACCAGTAGACCACAATTACCCGGTAGAATTATTACATTAAGTAAATAACTACCGTCAACACCATGGCAAAGATCTTTCAAAAGAAACAACATTCAATATTTAACATCTTACCTCACAAATGACTCACCAAACTATTCAAAACAATCCAAAAGAATTAAACAAATCAACTGAAACTTGTATATACTGATTTATATTTAAGCAGCTGTTTCAACAGACAATCTTCTCAATTACATTAACATTAAACATGTGGTAAGTGGCTGTTATGTGTTTTTTGTAATGAATCAATATCGTCATACAGCACGAATTGTAATGAATCAATATCGTCATACAGCACGAATTTTTAACAATTTCTAGCAAGAAGAAGAAAACAAAATGAGACAGTATGAATTACATTACTCAATGACAAGCACAGGAAATATTTTGAATGCATAATATTTATGCAAAAGGTAACCCTTAAGATAAAAATAAACTAAACACTTCTTTTCAGAATGTAATCCAATACAAAGATTGAGTGTGTTGTGTATATCAAAGGTCCACACAATGCAATTAATTAAGTTGTGAGGATAAGATATTTTACGACGTATACCGTTTCCGGTTCCGCTACTTTGACCTCGTTTTGGATCGGATTCTGCCCATTGGTGGGGATCCATATCTAAAACCAGCCCATTTGTGGGAAATAATTAAGAATAGCGCTCTTAGCGCTCTGCGCATTTGTGAAAACCTGCCAATGTGTGGGACGCGTCTAGTATATGTTTTATAAGAAGAAATTATATGAAAAAGTTAAACATTAACACATTACAAGGGCAATGTGAGATAAATACACATGTATCCTCTGTATTTCAGACAACGCTTCACTCCCCTAGTCATTTTAAACGGTTACATACAATAAAACCAATACATGTAGTTCAGGCAATTCCTTTGCTTTGAAAATCAGCTCAACCCAAGCAACAAAAACCATGAGCAAGGTCATTAAACGAAATTAATTATATAAATTCATACACTTATGGTCATAGTCATTGTCTGTTTCAATTTTAAGAATACATAATAGTATCTTACGGAACAACTGTACTTGTGACCTAATTACAATTTACTCTCCCCTAAACAAGCATTATTTTTTTTAGCTTATAACCATTAACACCAAATATCCCATTGAAACAGGTCGGTAGAATGTAAGCTGAATTACTTTGGGTATTTGTATATTTGCTTGTTAATTATTTTAATGAATGTTTATTTTTTCCGTATTAGTTGGTTGGGTGAAAAGCGTTAAGCGTTTTTAGAAGTCTGCGTTGTGATGTTGATCACGTTATGCGGTATTCCAGTTTGTTAACACGATTTTGATTTGCCGAGCAAACGCAAAGGTTTGTTTTATTTCGTAGTTGTTTGAGATGACCAGAAGTACAGGGATGTTTGACTTGGCTATCTTGTATGCCTTGTTCCGACGGCGATTGGATTTACACATATTTTTGTAAAAAGGAGGATCTGAAGTTCAAATAGTGATAGTTTTGTCTGGTGTGCACTCCTCACATAAAACAAAAGATGGTGTTTGAAATAAAATGTTATTTCAAATGCACTCAACTGCGTTCAGAGTATTTCCAAATTTTCCGTTTAGAAGAGAGTTTACTGATTTGCTGTACTTTAAACAGAAAAATAGGACAATGGTATCGAATTGATTGATTACGAAAAGGTTCTCCAAGTCCAGCTATTGGAACTTTCGAGAGTCAGTCGAGAAGAGTATAATAAGGTCTATCAGAAATTGGGAAATTTTAGTATAGTAAGTGGCCTCCTGAATGTACGGTGGCATGGAGAATTCTTTGCGGCGACAACTTTCAACCCCGTTCCAACGAATAAGTATGTCATTACAATATCATTCCACGATTTGTTATTTCGTAATTAAGCTGTGGAAACTCCCTCACCATATTTTACCTCACTGTATTCTTCCTCACTGTGTTCCTCCTCACTGTATTCTACGTCACTGTATTCTACCTCACTGTGTACTCCCTCATTGTGTGCTTCTTCACTGTGTTTTTCTCTACTGTGTACTTCCTCACTATGTTCTTCCTCACTTTATATTACCTCACTGTGTACTTCCTCACCATATACAACGTCACTGTGTACTACCTCATTGTGTACTTTCTCACTGTGTACTACCTCACTGTGTACTAGCTCACAGTAAACTTCCATACTAAGTACTGCATCATTGTGTACTGCATCACTGTGTTCTACCGAGTTGTGTACTTCCTCACCATGTTCTTCCGCGTTTTGTACTTCCGCACTGTGTACTACCTTACCACTGTAAACTTCATCACTGTATTCTTCCTCAGAGGGAAATTCTTCATTGTGTACTTCCTTATTTTTTTTATCTCATTGTGTACTACCTCAATTTGTACTCCCTATCCATAGTCTACCTCATTGTGTACTCCCTCACCATATACTGCTTCACTTTTTATTTCCTAACCATATACTACCTCACTGTGTACTTCCTCGATATATACTACCTCTCTATATACCCACTAAATATAAAATATCTAACTTTGTACTTCCTCATTGCGAAGTACCTCACTGTGTTCTACGTCATTGTGTACTTTTTCACTATGTACTACCTCATTGTGTACTTCCCTCACTGTGAAATTCGTCAAGGTGTACTATATCACTCTGTACTTCCTCAATATGTTCTACCTCAATATGAACTTCCTTATTGTATACGACCTCACTTTCTTCTAGTTCATTGTGTACTACCTAATTGTGTACTTCATCACTGTAAACTTTCTCATCATGTACCACCTCATTGTGTTCCAACTTACTAAGTGCTGCCTCATTATGTAAGGATGTATTACCTTACTATAAACTTCATCACTATGTACTACCTCAACATGTACTTCTTCATTCTATACTGCCTCACTATAAACTTTCCAAATATGTACTACCTCAAAACGTACTCAATACTTGTTTTGTTCTTCCTCACTATGAACTTCCTCACTGTGTACTTCCTCACGGTGTACTTCTTCATTATGCACTTCCTTACTATTTTCTACTTCACTTAGGTCTTCCTTACTGTGTACTACCTCTCTATGTACACCGTGAACTAACTCGCTATGTACCCCCCCCCCCCCCCCCCCCACCATATACTACCTCACTGTGTACTCCCTCACCATATATTGCCTCACTGTTTATTTCCTCAACGTACACTTCTTCATTGTGTGCTCCCTCACCCTTACACTGCGTCACCATGTACTCCCTCACCATATACTATTTCAATGAGAACCTCCTCACTGTGTATTACCTTACGTCATGTACTACGTCATTATGTTCTTTTTCACTGTGTATTATCTTATTGTGTACTATCTAATTATGTACTTCCTCACTGTGTTTTTTGTCACTATGTACTACCTCACAATGTTTCACCTCAGTGTGAACTTCCCCACAATGTATGTCCTCACTGTTTGCTACCTTATTGTGTACTTCCTCACTGTTAACTTCTTCATTTTGTCCTTCCTCATTGTGTACTACCTCATTATGTACTTCCATTTTCGTAATTCCTCTCCGTGTACTTCCTAACTGTGTACTACTTCACATTGTACTACTTCACTGTGTGCTATCTCACTGTATATTTCCTAACTGTGTACTTCCTCAATGTGTGCTTACTCACTGTTTATTTTCTGTACAACCTCATTGTCTACTTCCTAACTGTGTACTACCTTACTGTGTATTTCCTCACTATGTACTACCTTATTGTGTTTTTCCTTATTAATTATGTCCTCGTTGTGTATTCCATCATTGTGTTAAACCTAATTATCTCTTCCCTCACCATATACCCTTTCACATTATAATTCCTCACCAAATAAGTGTGTACACCATCACCATATAATACCCCATTGTGTACTCCCTGACCCTCACCATATAAAACATCACTGTGTACTTTCTCACCATATACTTCCTCATTGTGTACTTTCTCACTGGCTAGTACCTCACTGTGTACTTCCTCACCATATACTACCTCACTGTGTACTACTGTGTACTACCTTAATATGCACTATCATACTGTGTACTTCTAATTTGAGTATTTCCTCACTATGAACTATCTAACTATATTGTGCCTCCCTATGTACTACTTAACTATAAACTACCTCCATCATATACTACCTCACAATGTTCTAACTAACTTAATACTACCTCACTATAGACTACATCACTATGTTCTACTACAATATGTTATACCTCACTATAGACTACCTCACTATAGACTACCTCAATATCAATTTGCTCCTCTCTCATTCATCATGTTCTCAACAAATCTTTCAATGGCTCGTTAATGGTTTATCATAATAATTATAAGTATGTCCAATAAATCATTGAATGGCTCTCCTCATGTCGATCATATGCGCAACAAGTATTTAAATGGCTCTCATCATATCCAGCCTTTATAAAAAATATATCTTCTCATGTACACCTTTTCCCAACATATCCCAGCAGTTTTGATATAATAATTAATCCCCTTTGCTAAACATACAAAATCAAAGCACTTAGAGTGCTAAATGTGGGAATGCCTTGATAATTCTGATTTTGCGTTTTATAATTTGTTGAATAAAATTAAAAATAGTATTGTCTTGAAACTAAAAACCACGAAATTTTCAAATGGCAACATCTGAATTTAAAACTTACGATAATATGTAAACATTGACTTAGGAAGACACTGAGACAAGTAAACCAGTCAACCGTGTCGGTATTCGTACTTTTATAAATAATCCTAGCAGGCACGACAAAGTTGATAAAGTCATTCGTCAACTTGGAATGCCGGTGATAGTAGTTGGTTTCAATAGTGTTGTAGACAATGAGATTTTAGCTTTCAAACAAAGATCTGTAACCTAGCTATTTGGAAGTTAAGATAATTCATCTTTAGTCTTAGGCTTAGGTAGGAAAATGAGTGTCTAAATGATTCTAGGAATTCTTAAAAAAAAAATTTCACAGCGAACATCATACTCATTATGCCATTTACACAATAGTAGCTCATATCAGGTTTACCTCGTTTGCAACAAATACTGGTATATTTACTATGTCACATTTCCATTGAATTGAGACAAATATGATAACATTTTCTTTCGTAAAAGTTACTCATCTCCTTATAACGCCGAAACATGGTGCAAGGGATATATTTTTTACTATTGAAAAATTGCGCTCTCAAAACTTGAACGTTTGAAACACTTTAATTTGTTGGCATCCCCACGCATTTTCGCAATGTCATTCATCTTCTACTGCGTTACATGAAATACATTTGCCATCGAAGCAAATATGATCATGTTAAATATTCGTATATAAGCTATCCCCTTACTCTCAAATGCCCCAATTTCGTTACTTGATCAGATTCCAGCATGAATGACATATGTCAGCATGCTAAACAGCCGAATGCAGCAAAGTTATAATGTAGTGCACCACATGCTGCCATACAACATGAACCTAGATAGTTTTTAAGGATCGTATTGGACATCAACCTAATACTTTTTTATTGTAGCCATAGCAATTTTGTAGTTCTTTACTATGTCTCCTGTATTCTTAGTTGTATACTTAGTAATTTATGTTCAAAGTAAGTTGATATATTTCTAATTGTTGGTAGTTACACAACTTGACCTATGAATTTATATAGTTTAGTTTATTTCAGAATGCGTACACAATCAATAAAATACGTCAATGTTTTTAACATAGTTAATGGTCACTCAATCTTCCAATCATACAGTTACAAATTGGTTTAACAATCACAGTTCCATACAACAACATAAACACAGCGAGAGGAATAACCAAATATTATCCGTAATAACTATTGTAGGCATTTCTCAATTCGAAAGCTTTGAAAACAAACATAGATAATTTTCTATTTACGTTAGTATTTTGAGAGGTGAATAATTCTATAAATTTAAGCATATTAGGTCTTGCAAAATACTATTACTCTATGTAAGCTTTTCTTATATCAGTACACAATTTACATTCAAGAACAAAATGATATTCATCTTCCAGTGAATCACATAAATGACATTTTCTTTCCGAATAAGGTATAGCAGCTGGTTTATGCCATCTACCAGCCACTATCTATAATCTGTGTGCAGACATCCTTAACCTTGACAATGCAATTCTATACTTATCAATGTTAACATCCTTTAAATATGTTGTTATGTTGAAATCTGCAAAAAGTACATAGGTTCTAGCTCTGGTAGACTCTGTTAATTCTGAGCTCCAACTCTGTATAAAAATATCAGTAACTCTTTGCTTAAAAACATTTAAAAATAAAGATATATCCCCATATATCCCCATACATCATTAAATCCAAGCCTCTGTAATAATTCTCTCATGTATATCCATGATCTATTATTTGGAGTTCTATCTACTTCTAAATACATTTTATCATATACAATTCTGAAATATATTATGGTTTGCATATTTACTATTTTAAACCAATATCTAATCACATTTACATAACGCTTACTAAACAATGAAGTCCTACCTAGTTCACCATAAACAAAATTATTTTGAGTTTGTTTTCTTACTCCTAATATTTCTTTACAAAAATTTATATGTACTCTTTCTATTTGCTGACTATTAAAAATACCCCACACTTCAGAGCCGTAACTTAAAACTGGATATATAAGTTTATCAAAAATATCTAATCTATGCTTCACAGACAACGTCGGAAATTTGGATAAGCACTGTCTAAGTTTATATATACCTTTCATAGCCTGTCCTGACAATGTTTCAAAAGTACTAGTAAAGGAACCCCATGGTGTAAATACAATTCCAAGATATGTAAACTTGTCAACAGTTTCTAATTCCTGGCCTTTATACAAAAAATTTAAATTCCTCCTTAATCTACCGCCTTTACTAAATATCATGACCTTTGTCTTTTGTGAGTTAACACTTAATTTCCATCTATCACAATATCTCTAGTAATAAAAGACCATCTTGTAAACCAGCCCCTGATTCTGACAACAAAACAATATCATCAGCATACAATAATATAGATAGTTTAAACACATCTAAATCTATACCCTGATGGTTATTGGTCATGAAATACTCTTCTATATCATTTAGATACATTGAAAATAAAAATGGAGATAATGATTCTCCTTGACGAACACCTAACAAACATGTAAAACTATCACTTAAAACATTGTCATATTTTACTCTGGACTTAACATTCCTGTACATTGAACGTATAATATCTAACATTTTACCTCTTACCCCAAGTTTAATAAGTTTATACCATATAATATCCCGTACAACATAATCGAATGCCTTGGTAAAGTCCACAAATGCAGTAAATAACTTCTTATTTGTATTTTGCCAAAAGCCAGCCTGAGCCTCAATATACACTTGATAATTTTCAGCCCAATCAGTAAGTCTATCATTCAAAACTTTAGTAAATAACTTTCCAAGTGTACTCAATAATGTAATACCTCTATAATTATTTGCAACATTAACATCTCCTTTTTTATGTAAAGGCACAATGAACCCTTCAGACCACTTCTCAGGGAAATAACTAATGTCAAATAATTTGTTAAACAATTTACATAAAGATGCACTAAATGCATCATTGTTTGATCCATACTTGAAAAATTCATTGATAAAACAGTCAGGGCCACCTAATTTACCGTTATTTAATTTAGTACAAGCCTTTCTGATAGCCTCAATAGTAAAAGGTACATTAAGGTCCTCAAACATAACATTTATTTCTCCTTTTAAATATCTTTTATTGAAATACAATATGTCTTCATCAGGTTGGAAAAACACTGATTCAGGATCATTTATAGATCTGAAATATTCTACAGAATCACCGGATGTAAGGGAGCATGAGCTGTTAACAATAGATCCTTTAAGCATCTTCCAATACAATTTTGCATTATTCATTTTAGCATTTTCTAATTTACATGTTTGTGACTTGTCAAATACAAATTTCTTTTTTCTAACCTCATTTTTATAATCTCTCCTTGCATGCACCATATCTATTCTTGTAACATCACAAGGGTTATTTCTATAATAATTCAAACATTTATAATACTTTCTCTTTAAATCAAAACAGTCACTATCAAAATATTCAGCATCTTTGCAAACATTTTCTTTATGTTATCAATTTTTTACAAATATTCCTTTTAAATAAAGGTTTACATATAGTATCCACTATATCAGTAAAAGACAAAAGATTTACATCTAAATCAGCATTACCTCTTGATAAATCTATGTTTTCACACAATAACTCTAATTGTTCAACCACATTATTAGAACAAAGTGCTTGCAAATACAAATCCTTCTTTTCATCATCCCATTTATATCTAAATGGTATATTCAAAACATCATCTTGCAAACCTTGATTCATGCTAGTCTGTGTACATGATTTTAAACCAAAACTAATAACACAATGATCTGATATAATTTTAGGGTCCATAATGTCAAAAGATGAAATACATTGAAAAAAATCACTTTTACATAAGACATAATCAATCAAACTACAGCCTTGAGAATTTACAAATGAAAACTTTCCAATATCCTTATCTAATCCACACCTTCCATTCACAATTCTTAACCCTGTCGCCTTACAAAATTCCAACAACTGTTTGCCATACTCATTTACAGTCTTATCTTTACTGACTCTTGGAATACAATCATCCATAATATAATCATCTGATAATAAATTCACAACATGAATATTTTCATTTTCAACATAATCCGGCTTTTCACCAACACGTGCATTGAAATCTCCACTTATTACAAAATTACAACCATAGTCGTACATATTTTCTATATAGATCATGTCATTTATCAATAAATCAAATATATTTGTATCGGCAAACATTTCCCTACTACTACCCTGTGGGACATTATAAATTAAACACAAGAAAATATCATTGCTGAGATTAAATAAATTACCATTTATTTTCAACCACAAAACACAGTCTTCAGTTTGACTTGTTTTTACAACGACTGACCCCTTATGCCAGAGGTGAGAATGTGATGACAATACACTAAACACGCGTCATATGTCATTTAGGGTCATATCGTTGGGTACTATAAAAAGTTTCCCTACTTTTACTATAACTAGTATCGTCCGCCCGTTTAGCTCAATCGGTAGAGCGTTGGACTCTGAATGGTTCGATTCCCGGGAGGACAAGGTCACCTCTGTTGTAATTGGTTATGAAATCCTTTCTACGACCATTCGCACTGTACCACTGCCCCTGGCATGAACAGAAGTTGTCAGTTCCTTTCAGATGTGAAGGCACCTAGTACTGGTTCTGCCCAGGATAGGTGTGCAGTGGTTGAACTGTCACTCTGGGACCCTACAATGTGCTCACGCCGGGACCCGGAGTATAAACTACTAACACCACCACTATAACTTGTCACCGTCTCCGTGGCCTAGTGGTTAAGGTGTCCGCCTACGGAGCGGGAGGTCGTGGGTTCGATCCCGGGCCGCGTCATACCGAAAGACGTTAAAAAGTGGTACAAGTTGCTCCCTTGCCTGGCACTCGGCATCTAAAGGGTAGTGCTTGGAAAAGTACTAGTTCACCCCAGGAAAGTTGTATCCCGTGCATCGGTGTTTTACACCGAGCACGTTAAAGAACCAAGAGGTCTCTTCGCAAAGAGCTAGGGTATCGCACCCGGATCTCTTGTATCTCACTCTGTTTCTTCAAGTCTTCCAATGTCTGGCTTTGACTGCGAATTGTTGTCACTTAAGTCGTGATGGCGTCACGGCGGGGTCAAGTCATAATGCAGCCAATGGTCATAAACTCAAATAAATCAACTATAACTGGTCAGAGCTGTGGGACCACTCTATATTTCATTCATCGCGGCATTTTGGGTACAAAATTACTCCTTTGGCGAATATCCCATCAACCGATGGGGGTAAAACTCCCCCCTTTGGCTTCAAAATTGTGTTTAAGCCAAAGTCGCACTTGGAGATGTGACGGGGTCAAGCCATAATGCAGCCATTATAGGGCGCGGGCAGAACTTTATAAACCAAACAACAGCAACAATTACTGGCGGATCCGTGATCTAGTGGTAATACAATTGACTATTAATCCAGGGGTTCGATTCCCCGTCGCATCACTAAAAATACTAATCGTCTTCCGGGAGGGACGTTAAATTGGGGTCCCGTTTGACAGTGCTATTCACTGGTGCACGTTAATGAACCAGGGTAGCTCTAACCAGGGCTACATTCTGTCCGTGCACTATGCTCTAAAAACCTAAAATGACTAAGAATCTTAACGGAGCACTCGCCGAATGAACAAAGCCCGAGTGCGAGTATAAATAAGCTTACATACACACACACAATAAATGGCTTTTATCTTAGGGCCCGCGGCATTTTGGATTCAAAATTACTCGTTTGGGTGGAAAACTCCCCCTACGGCCTCAAAATATGTTTCAGTCACACTTGGGGATGTGACGGGGTCAAGCCTTAATGCAGCCACAATAGGCCGTGATGATATGAATGCCATGTGCTACAATAATGTTGTTACATATATTTGCTTTATACTGTTTACCATGTTTCGATACAATGTTCGCGCTTTGAAATGTAAATGTATAGTATAGCGTTTTCGGATATATTTCCTCTATTGATGAACTATAGATAAGTCAAATCCAAATAGTTTACTACATCTTCTAAAATATGTATTTCGGTATTCGCATATTCAATCGAAAGAATTACCGAATATTCGAATATCAATTTTGCCATTCGTTTGCATCCCTAATTTTTATGCATTTTTTGTGGACATATATTATGGAATGCGTTATGATTCAGAGGACCTTCGACAATAAAGTTAATGATAAGATGAGATCATGCACATCATTAGTGTAATGAATTCATCTATCGATATTAAAACAAAATCAAAACATACAATTGTTACGTAAATCAATAGTTTAGGAAACAAATTGTGCGTACCTGTGTCCATCATAAAGAAAGTTTTGAACTCATTATTTCCACTCAGTAAACACATAATTCGTTATCAGTTAGTAAAGTAGCGCCTTGCACCGAGACAATACGTAACCGATCTTATTGGAGTAATAAACAAAATAGACACAAAGCTTCTAAAACAATGGAAGTGCGTTTACACCTGATATCAATATTTGTGCAGTGATTCACAGATGAACTTTCAACATGAGTTTCAATGCCAAAAACTTGAAATTGAATACAAAACATTGTTTAAAAGTGTCTGCTGACGTAACTTGGAAGAAGACAAGTTTTAACCTGTCATTGCTGTCGTTAATCTTATGGATTATTTTGAATTTATCTGGTGTCGAGTGATAGAACTGAGAGACTGGCTACCAAATGGCGATTTTCTAGTGACACATTTAATTTGCAGTAATTGTACGTTGATGCTATTTATTATTTCGAGCTGCTCGAATTATTGTAAGATAATTGGTGTGCATGTAGCAAAAGCATGCACATAAATAAATATTTGCGTGTTTTGGGCAGCTTGGCTTCATCTCCGGATTGATCATACGTTCACCCGTGAACGAGCTCTACTTGAAGGTATGGCGATTGTCGTAGCTTATAAGAGAAGGTCGGCGCTGGGTTACGGTGAGAAAAACTAATTTTAATTTCTTGTCTACATTTAAAAAGTGAGTTCTGGTTTTCCAGAATATTTTTAGAAACTCCAAATTAACACCTGATTAATTTTAATTTTAATGATGTTTCTTGAGAACCAAATTTCGTCAACGAACTCAATTTAATATTTTTTTATAGAATACGCATCAACATATAAATTATATAATATATGTTCTATTTAAAGGAAGCAACTTTAGATATATTTTGTTTTGTATTTACTTTGGGAACCACAACAGGAGCAACTACAATTGTAGTTTGATTAAGGAATAAGGGAGACTAATCCGAAAAAAAAAACGTCCGGGTAAGACATTATGTTTTAAAATACAATGAAGTATCAAAATGTTATTTCACTATTGCAAAATCATTTTTACTGTTTCAAAACAGTGAAATATCAAATTTATTTCACGGATAAATCCATACAAACCCCCGGGAAGCATAAAAACATTACATTTTTTTTAAAAATAAAACAATAAAAACAAGTTGGCAGAATAGCAACGGAAATCTTTCAGAACTCAACACTGAACACGAACACCGAACTATGTACAAAGAACGGGTATCGATTACTTTTATTCACAGTTGCATGAAATAGATAATGACGCTTCTCAAAACACCAAACTGAGCGACTTCCTCCGTGGAACTAACCCGCAGGATAGTTTAACTACTCGTGGAAGGAATTGTCGTTGTTGGCTCAAAACAGCTGTATAGCACTTTAGTTCAGCTATTAAATGTTCAACAGTTACCCAGTACTTGCTCACACTCCATTCTTTCTATCCCGTTACGTTGTTAAGTTCTATATGGGGTAACTATAGATTCCCTATCTGGATATATTTTGTTTCCGATCAAGGTACAATCATAGGGAAATGGCAGCAGTGGCCCACCGAGACTGGCAATTAAGTTTAATTGAAGGTCATCATTTAGATGTCCTATGAATCCAGACTCATCAACATAATCAGACCTTTATTTTCAACGATGATTGTTGAATGTAGACAATGATAGTTGCGGTGTGCAGAAACATGCTGTTGCTGTTGTGCATTCATTGGTCGTCGTGTTTCGTGCGATGTGCCGGTGATCGCCCCAAGTTTTGGGTCTAAATCCCGACCGCCCATTCGAGAGCGCCACTCATCGTGAGACGGCCATTTACTAAAAGGAAATAGAAGATTTTCGAATAATGGTTGCACTTTTGACAACTCAACTCCAATGGTTGATATCGAAATACCAAATAATCAGGCTAGGTTTGTGTAAGATGGATACTGTCTCATCTATATGACAAACAACATCAGCCTTTTTAAGGCACTAAGTCTCAACTTCTCAATCCATCTGAAGTTCGGCTACTAATTGTTGTTTCTGGGGTTTCAACGGTATACGAGTAGAACTGATATCTATTCTCGGCTTAAGATGAAAGGACATCTTTGCCCTCGTACATACAGGTATCGTCTGAAAAAGGGCCAAGCGTTCAAATGAGTTACATATGCAGTACGGAACATTGATTTTATGGCAGTCAATCGATTTTAATACCTTTAATCAAGTATGAGTAAATAACCGTGGAATAATCCCTTCCGGACTTTTAACATCAAATCAAAGGGATGAACATCACTATCTGGTTTGCCATCACATCATTATAATCGCTGTTATTGGGTGGCGGTTCTGCCCATTTAGGTTATACTACCTGAAAAAAAAAATATCTTTGTAACTTTATTTATGACTATCTGAATTCGGAGAATTTGTTCATCTTGCATATAAATTGGTGAATGTCTTTGTTGTGTCTTTCTAGAGATTGTTAATGTCTCTGTTTTCCTAGGGTTAAATTTTACAAGCTAATTGAATGCCCAAGGAGATATCCTATCTAAATCACAATTATGGATAGTTGATGCCTCACCTGGATCGTCAACAATAATAGGCTGGCATTGTCGGCGAAGAGCCGAATATAAGCGTTGATATAAGAAACAATACCATTTAAATAAATAAGAAACAACAAGGGTCCTAATATAGAACCTTGAGGCACAGCTGCACTTATATTATTCCACTCAGATTCACATCCGAAAGAACAGCTCTTTGCTTACGACCCGATAGATATGAATCGAACCAGGACATTAGATTACCAGATACATCAACCGTTTTAAGAGTATGAATCAATCCTACCATTCTCTATCGAAGGCCTTACTTATATCACAGAAGACTGCACGTTTTTCCTTGCCACGATCAACTGCTTCAGTGAGCTTCGTAAGCAGGTTAGTAAGTTGATTAATGGTCGAGTCTCCTTGTTTAATGCCTGGAGAGCGGTCAAAATGTTTGTATATTTGAATATGAGTAGGTTTGAATACTACACGTTCAAACACTTTACATACATTACTTATGAAAGAAATGGGACGATTGTTGTTGATAAGGGATGGTTCGCTGGATTTGAAAAATAGGTGAAACATGGTGTTTTACAAGACGACGGGAAGACACTTTCTGATAACGATTGGTTAAATAACGAGGACAAAGGGTGGGGAATTTCATTTGAAAGTTCAGGAAGAACCCTATTATTTATAACATCCGAATCAGATGCTTTGCCTTCTAGAACAGACGATATATCTAAATGTAAAATAACAAAGATGCTGATACTTTGGACATTAGAAGACTGCGGGTCAGTAAGAACGGGTGCGGACGTAGCGTCAATTAATGTCTGATCTCGAAAATAATTGTTAAGGAGATCCGCTTTCGATTTGATATCGTATATTTAATAAGTGCCGGATCTTAACAGAGATTGACTTGATGAAGCTATTAAGACAGGACCATCCGCTTTTTATATAAATATTTTGAGTTTTTAGTTTATCGGCAAGGGATAGATTTTTTTCTTTTGCATATTTAATTTAATTAGTTTTCTCATTCCGGAGCGTTATGGACTAATTCCAACCTTGTTTTGAGTTGAAACCTCTTGCTTTTTGATATGCTCGTTCACGTTGGCGAACATGGAGTCGAATATTGTTATCAACCCAGGTTTGTTGATACTTTCATGATATATAAAGATAATACATATTCCGCATACATGTATATAGTAAATGCAGCAAGTGAACACTACCCAAACCGGATGCCATAGAAGTAAATATCCTCAAGGGTCTAAATAATTTCTTTTGAAGTATAAAAGGATGGCACTACGACCCAAAATAAAAGTAATTAAGATGACACTGACACCGATACAGATATCTAAATATGATAAATATGTTAAAAAAGGATGTAAAGTAAATATAATAAATGAAGGTGATCCTTAAATACAGTTGAAGGGAATAGAGTTATGAAATCAGAGTGTTTCAAAACATACGTGGAAATAATAGCCACTTTATTATGCAGAAGACAGGTAATGTATTGAAGGAAATAAAGAAGAAGAAAAGAATTTTGAAAAGGAAATATATCTTTTTTATAGACAGATTAAAAAGGAGGGATTAGAAACAAAAAGATAGTAATAAAAGTAACGCTAGAACAATGACAATAAAAGGCAAAACGTGCAAAATAATCATCAATAAAATAATGATTTGGTAAATGAGTATAAGGTTATAAAAAGAGAAAATAAACAAGAGGAAGGCGAGATTTTGTAAGCCATTATATATTTATATTTGCAGTTTTGCAAATACTTTTTAACGTGTTCCTGGTTAACTTATAAAGTATATTCTATAAAAAAGTTTGCTTTGTGTCAGGATGTATGGAAAACCTTCTTATTGTAGGTTAAATACATAAAACCAAATAAAGTTTGAAAAATGGCTCTATTTAGAAAGGTTCCAGTAGTTTTACTTTTTTTGTTTATCGCGTTAGTCAATGTCATCGTCTATAGACATTGTTTGGCTGACAATATTATTAATGTTGCAAGAAACAACAATGCTAAAGAAATATTGACAAATGGGTTATCATTTTCATTCCTTGTCACATTTTGGCTTTTCACATTGACCACAGAATAATTTTACGAAGTTGTTGAGAACTTTGTGTCTGTTTGTGGTTACTGGCCGTTTATTGAGTGTTTATTTTAGAACGAATTCATTACGCGAGTTGCATCAGCTGAGTTGGTATCGTTTAAAAATGACGAGTTTACTGCAAATTTGGGATCCTATGGAAATCACGCTGACTTATCTAGTTGTTACTTTGTCTTTTAAGACAAATGCATAGACGTTTTCTTAGTCTATATAAAAATAATGAAATAATTGACCCACTTTTGTCCTAAGGTGCTTCTATAGTCAGAAGGATGGTCATCTTGGCCTAATTCTCTATTCTAACAGCAATCGTGAAAGCCAAGCTGTGTCATAAAAGTGCACTTCCATAAAAATGATTTGTATTCATGTGAAACTTTGACGTGTTTTTGCCTAGCCGGCTTCATTTAAAGACAAAGTCATGAGACTGAACAGAACTTTAGTCCCAATTGGAACTGTCTTTTAAGACGAATGATGTTGAAACCCTACACATGTTTCCTTTGAAAACTGTGCACGGTTCGAAGCTATTTGCATATAAGTTTGCATTTGTAAAGGGATGTATTTCACATCAGGTTGCTGTAATGGTCCGTCAATCACTTAAAAAGCCCTGTCATTATAATGACTCTACGATACCGTATATGGAATGTAGTAGATTGGAAATGTCTAGCAATGAATTTTGTTTATATGATACGCTATTTGGAATATTGTTTTTCAACAGGAACGGGATTCATAAATCACCATAAAAGTTTATGTCCTTGTTGTGTAATCAAAGGTAATATTATCGGAACTTAGTAAGAGAATGTCTTTAATCTTCGTGAGTTAAACATATTTTGATGGGCGTGATTGGAGGTTAGCAGTTTTGTTGCTCTAGTTTAGAATGCATAGAAGATGATAAATATTCAGATTATAATATTTGCTGTTATTTGATACATGCAGGTATTCTAATAGCCCAGTTTAATACAGTGAGTATCCTCATGATAGCTCTTATTTAGCTATCACGTGTTGGTTAGGATATTGCATTCCTCTTGTTTCCCAATTACCGTGATAAACAGTAATACAAGCTTATGACGGAATAAACGCGGTCTACAAGTAATTGTCTCCCAGCCAAAAACCCTATTGACACACCTTTCGATCAGAGGAAAAAACTTGGCCTTTGACAGTCGGACTTATAAACAATAGGGGTCACCTACTGGTCAAGAGCAACCTATCATCGAAGTGTCATGATCCAAGGTCAAACTTTTCTCAAGTAATTGCGCAGACCGGTCTACCTACCAAATGTGCATATATAGGTGGCATAATACTATGAAAAAATAATGTACCTTCAATAGTAAAATTAACGACACTGCCACATGACATTATCATCATCACGAAACTAACACAGAGCTGGAATCAGTCGCAATAATGCCTTCCTTACTTTCATCATCATAATTTACTTTACAAACTATTCTTTTGCTTACTTATGTAGAAAACTGAATCGTTATTTTTGCAGTTCTCATCGTTATATGTGAGACCGATGGAAAACAGTTGCGCGGCTCCTTTTCCGAGAATTATTTTGCTGGCAATGAGCAGCGCGTTGTACTCCGCGACTCCATCTGCATTCATGTCATCTTCGCGCACAAAGCAAATGCCTGTTGAACTTATCCCAGCAAGACACGTGTTACAAATGTGCGCGAAAGGACCTGTTTGAGTTAACTTTGTTTATAGTTTTTCAAGTTAAACACACTGGGATCCATCAATAACTACTGAAAAATATATATCGCACACGAAAATCGTTGAACAATAGGGAATGAATAAAATTATCATTTCAATTTCAATTCCAATCTTGTTATTCAATATTGCAAGTCACAGTACAATACTGAGGGTAGACTCAACCTGGAAAATTGACGTCTCTCACGAATTGTCAATGAATAACAATGCTAAACTTTCATTCGAAAATACTTGCACCACATTTATTTTAAACAGGAGTTTATTTTTTTGTAAAATTTCATTTGAAAATGTTTAGTATTTCCTTGTTACTTCTCCAGTCTAATCCGGCAACTGCACAGGTACTGTTTTGCAAGGTTCTGTTTTGCTCCTCCTACTTATCTACCTCATTAGCATGTATAGTGCGACTCAGTGATCAAGTTCGGGATCCCGTTAGCATCGCCCATTCATTTCTTTTGAGTTGATTCTATCAGACATTATAAGAAAATCCATCTTAGTAATATACCCACTTTTATTTTTTTGTCTTATCAAATCTTAAGTGGTGCTTAGACTTTACGATTTTTTCTCATAAATTTACAATGAAGATGGAGGTATCCGAATATGTCTACACCATAGTTTTAAATTGATCTGATAAGACTGTCAAAAGGTTTAGATTATTCTTTATTGGCAAGGTTTAATTAATTAAGAAATAACAAACAAATTGTGTAAGGCATACGTTAATAGCTATTCCAGTTACCATTCTTAAATAAAGTTATAAGTAAACATTTGAAGGATTCAATTATTTCTAAATTTATATTGTTCAAGGTAAAGTTATAATTTGTTTTTCTACCCCTATCAAGTATCATAATTTTAGTTTTTGCAGTGTTTACTTTTGAATTCCAAAGGCCACAACACACCTTTAGGTCATTAATCATCGATTGCAAGGGTATGTATGCCTTAGCAAAAATGACCTCGTCGTCAGCAAATGAAGTAAGTATAATTTACATCATTTATATTGCAATTATCGTGTACATTATGGTTAGTATTTGATAATATATCACTTACGAGAAACAAATACACCAGGCTGGAACTGGGGTACCCCTGTTTCTCACCGATATATGACGTAAAAATGGAAACATTACAAACCGCGTGCTTACGTTTGTAGAATAGACGTGATCTAGTAATTACATCGACATTTTTATAATCGATAAAGCAATATAATTTGTTTATTTATAATATATATATATACTAATCAGGGGCATAGCTTGGTGAAAATCAATGTGTAGGCCCCGTTGTTCTAGGGGGTCCGGGGGCATGCCCCCCCACGAAATATTTTGAAATCCTATGTCGCCGCAGCTGTATTTTGGGGCATATTTTGAAGGAAAATAAATTTTATAATTCTACAGTCTTTGTCAAGCTGAAAAGTATAATCCATACTTGTTCTAAAGCAGTTCAAATTTGTAACAAAAAATAAATTAACGATAATAGAAAAACTCTCCATACTGTATTCAGAATATATTTATGACATGCATATACATGTATAACCGATCATGTCAATAAAAGTAATCAGACAAAGAAACCGGAACTAGATAGAAATCGTACAATTCAAACACTTTCTGTAGCAAAGGCCGGCAACACTTGCTTCAGAAAAAGTTTAACTTCCTGCACTTCCTTGAAGCGAATGTATTTATAACATTATTAATGTCCATGTCCTTGTGAATATGCAGAAGTGCCAACGATGACATCCTGTTTGTACTCATGATCGACCGCAATATTTCTTGATTCGCTTCATAGCACTAAACGATCGTTCGCATGATGCTGATGTCGGTGGCAATGTCAACAGTACTCCGAGAATGCCATTAATACACGTACGGGTACAAATCTTTGCTCGTCCGTCGGAGCGTATCTTGGAGCCGAGGCGGTCTACTCGTTACCGAAAGTTTCAAACGAATGCTGGAGATCTGGAGCATATGCGGCATATATGGACGGAAGCATTTCATCTTGTAGACCTGGCAATCGGTTTGGCAGAAGATACTGTGTCGCGAAGCGATCTTCATTGCTTAAAATGCGGGTTTCCATTTCCCGTATCAAATGGTAAAGGAATACATTGAACAGTGTTATTCTCCAATAGTCGGAAACTGTATCTACATCCGGGTTAGCGCGGTGATTTTGGCTACCAGCCCTTTTTGGTCTCGACGGGATTATATCAAATTCAACATTTGTAGCTTTTTCAAAGAGTGCGCCCCACACGTCTGGGTCGTTTCGCTCATTGTTCATTAGCTGAATAGCCTCACCAATTGCATGCAATAGATCATTATCTTCTTTTTGCAAAAGATTTGTTAATGCAACCGTGGAACTAAGCACATCTTCAGCCACTATCAATGCTATAATGAATTCAAAGCAAAGTTTCCTTGACAGATACTGCCCTGCTTTGTTATCTCCGTCGTCATTTAGAGTTTCAAGCGTATGAACTACAACGGGAAATGATTTCTTGAAAGTCGCCAGGGCATCGGAGCGACTCAACCACTTTGTTTCGCACAAAGTACGCAATTTCGTTCGCTGCTCCATTTCCTCTTTAGAGGTGGCATCTCGAGACAACTCGTCCACGAAAGCTGCTAGCCGTTTCGCAGAGTAATCGAACATAAAACTTATGTCCTGGACAGTTGACATCATTGTTCAAACACAAGGAATATTGGAGCTGTGAACCAACGCGAGATTCAGGCAATGCGCTTTGCAGTGTACGTACATGTAATTAGCATGCGGTGATCTTTCACGAACAAGAGCCTGAACTTCTCGATATTTCCCCGACATGTTTGATGCCCAATTGTAACACTGCGCTCAAACTTTTAAGACGTCAAGGTCGCCTTCCTGGAGAAATGACATACTATTGGCACAAAGTTAAATTCCTTTGACAGAGGCACACTGAACGAAGCCCAAAAATTCCTCTTATTGTACCCTTATTGACACCAAACATGACACAGAGCGACAACTGTTCTTTATTTGATTTATCGGTAGCTTCATCGACAATTATAACAAAGTATGGACAGTTCCGACAGTCGCTAAGAATCCTTTCCTTGACTTGTTCAGCGCAAATGTCAATAAGTTCATTTTGGATGTCAGGGGAAGTGTACTTGGCATTATATTGTGCTCTAGCTATGTGCTCCGACAGAATTTCATCACTATGTGCAAATGCAGTAAGTATTGCGTAGAAATTACTAGTTTCCTCTGTATGCCCTCGTAGCGGTATGTTTTGCTTTACACAGAGAACTATTATTTCAATTATTCTATGCAAGACATGTCTGTTGTTCTCCACTGTTGTCCTAGCGGAGTCCGACAGTTTCTTGTTAATAGACTCACTTTTTCCAAACTCAGTGACAAACTGACGTTTAACTAACGATGACAAGTTCTTCCAATCAGTCATTCAAGATGTAAACGTTTTCTCTTCACCATCAGTACCTCCAAACAGGCAACAGTTCACACAATATATCGCATCTTTTGACTAAGAATACCGCAACCATTTGTTCTCCAATAGCCATTTACCATTCAGTTTTCGTTGTTTGCCTCCAAATGCCCTGTAAAGCAAAATATTTCAGTGTTAAACATTTTTGAGATAATTCTAGAATAATGGTTTCGGACGGACGAACAGACAGACGAAAGTAAAAAAAAACCCACCAACTGTTTACAAAAGAAGTATGAGTGTCGAATATATTTTTTTAATATTTACATGCTGGATCGAGGAATCGAACCGGAGTCGCTCGTGTGGTAGTCAAACATTCCACTACACCCCACTTGATTAGACAATATTAGAGTTGTTAAACTAGTACATATTTATAACTTGACACATTTGTTTCGTAAGTAAAACAATAAAACATTTTATTTTTCAAAAATAAATAACAAGTTCGATTGATGATCCTTCAGGTATTGCATTTAATGCATCTGAAATAACATTGAAGGCATCTTCACATGGGGTAGAAATCATATAATTTCACAGTAGCACAACCCCACCTCCTTCTTCATGTTGAGCTGGCCAGGGTGGGTAGCTAGGTACAGGTGCACCTGTGACCTCTGAAAACACTTTGCCAGCTTTGTCTATGATATGTCTGAAGTAGCGTGCCATCGATCTCGGAGCATGACTAATTGCTAAACCAGCCACATCCTCAAGCTTTAAATGTCTTTTTTCGTCAGTTGTCATTCCCAGTTCATTCTTTGAAAATAAATCCAACTCAAGAATCCACACTAAGCAGGCACATACATCCTTAATATTTTTTACTCCGTTTGAACATTAAGGAGAAAAGATGTTGTAGTCATTGGAGGTCTTATTTCAAAGGCATGATTTCCCTTGATGACTAAATGCTTCAAAGTCATTTGATACAAAGTAACACCCTCATGTTGCTTGGAAGAAGGTTCACCACTATCATCTTGCTTCTGAAAAGAATTAAAAAAGAATCGAAGAGTTAAATGTGTATACCAGTGCTACCCAGCCACCTGAACAACATACCTTTAACAGGATAAATGCAATATTTAAATATTGAAGTTGCATTTTAGAATTGCAAGCATCGATTCGAATGCCCACATAGATTCACCAAAGCAAAAGCACTAAATTGATTGGTGCTTATAAAAGAATGTGTATACAGATGTTTATAACATAAGTGTCATTTTTAAAGGCAACATATCATATACACTCATTATTATATAAAATATTTTAATATAAAAATGAGGTTATTGTACAATGAGTTGTGAATATGCTATGTGACATAATTTGTATCATCATCAAATGTTCATACTCTATGGATAGTAAAATGTATAGCAAATACTATTGTAAAATGTCTTCTTTGTAAAAATAAAACATTTAAAACACAATAATTATCTCCTATATATTTTCACATTTCAAGTAGGTTTGTAAATTTGTCATGAGGAGCACGTTTGATACACTATCTCTCATGTATGTTTTCACATTTGAAGAAGGTTTTCTTAGAATTAAACACATTTAAACATGAGCAACTTTCTCTGCACTCTATTCAGTTGTCTTATTTGCATTTATAGCAAACAATATTCTCTTCTGTCTTGTCATACTCAAAACCTATTGGTAAGCAGTCTTCATGTAGCCATACTGTGCAATTGTCACATTGAATCCATGTGTTGCCAAGCTTTAGTGCCTGATCTTCTGTCCATGCCATTTAACAAACAAGACAAAAACATCATTATTACTGTTCAAATCACATTCTATGCTTGGTTCAAATCTCTTTTGTCTGTCTCCTTTTGAATATTTCACTGCTGCTTTTCCTTTAAAGGCATTTTATGAGGACTTTCCTTTCAATGCAGCATTTCCTGGGGACTTTCCTTTCACTGCGAGGTTGCCAGATGACGTAGCTTTCAAATAAGCTTGTTTTGCCTTCTTCTCTTTCTCAGCAAACTTCCGTATCGTATCTAGGTTTTTATTCTCAAGTTCTCTAATACAATCGAGTGAGGTCAGGTGGTCAGGTAGTTCATCAAGTGCTTTTGCGTTTCACTTTCATAGATAAGACTTTTGGTAATTTCATTGCCTCTTTCATTACATGCGACACATGACTTTCAGATGTTTTACTAGCTGTATCTTGATTCAGACCGGTATCCACGTCAGCAAGGAGCTGTAGAGCCCTGATTTTTCCCTGGTTTTTGATTATTAGTTGAGCTGTCTGACTGGATACTTTCATCTGATATTACTTTTGTTTTCACCTTTGACCTTAAAAGTACATACGTATCGTACCGATATGCCCTTTATATCGAAATTCTCTTACAGCCTGTTTTTATACGTCTGCTTAACTGGCGTTAACGATACACTTGCATACGCATTGAATACTTCTTTATTTATATCAGTTTGCACCTGAGTATTTTCTCTCTGTTCTGATCCCTTCTCGGATTCCATGGATGCCCTATCAGATTCATTGAATGTTTAACTTGTCTTCAACTGCTCATCTGAGATGACTTGACAGGGTATATACCTGATGAACGGAAACTACTAACGATCATACATGGCTTTTAAAAATCGTTAAAGCAATCCTTTAGCTTCTCTTCAAAATTTGTTTTGTTTATTTCTACACCCGGATGTTCTCGATTGTGTTTCCGAACAGTCGTATACCACTGTTTCTTCAGTGACACAAACACGCCCTTATCAAGTGGTTGCATAAGGTGAGTCGCATTAGACACAATTCTGTACAGCTCAATTCCCCTTGGCCGTGCTTTAGTGAATATGGTACGATTGATGTGTGAACCAACCGAGTCAACAATACAACCGGCTTTTCTCGTCACAATATGTTTGTCAAAGTGATCAAGGTATTTCTCAAACGTTTCAATGTTCGTCCATCCCATTTCTGTGTAGGACACAAATCCACCTGGTAAGGAACAATTTAACGGATTAACACCTTTTGTTGGTGGGGCAGGGTAAACGTAGAATGGTGGCATCATTGCCCCACTAGCATTTGCTGAAAACATAACAGTCAAACGTGCCTTCGTTGATGATCCTGTTTTCTTGCCGTATTATATCCTGGGTTAGATTCAAAAACTCACAGGGCCGTAGCCCCATCCCTCTTTTCGCTATTTCACTAAGATACTGAGCAAGTTTTGTTTCCTCTTGCTTAGAAAATACTGTTCCTAGTCCATTACTAGAATCTATTGCAGTCTTCCCGGAGACTCTTCTGTACAGGTAACTGTAATTAAGGTTGTGCTATATCGAAGCTTTATGTATAGATACCTTTTTAATTTGAACGTCGAACAAGGCACGTCTTGTTCTCACTATCTTGTCTTTGCGTGGAGTTTTTTTTGTATTTCTTCTTAACCTTCTCTGCTGATATGACCACTTGACTGGTCCCTGGGGTTAACTTAAATGTTAAGAAATTGCATATAAAGTACATGTTTTTATATAATGCTTTACGCTTTAAAAAATCACTTGTGTTAAAGGAACACTCGCTATGTGATATCAACGGCTATATCAGAGTTTATCCCCTTAGTAAAGTATATAAAGTCAATAATTTAGTAAGTTGAAAGGGAGTCGCGTCCAAAAAATTACGGGAGGTACGTACAGACGAACGTATGCACGGACAAGTGCAATACTAAATGTTTTCAACATTGTGAATGCAACAAAACATGCAGACAAAACAAAATCAATGATAATTGCTGCAACAGCCATGATAAATTGAAAATAATAATAATCTTGAGCAGATCCCTAAATATCATGAATTCACAAATGACTGATCCGTAACAGGTTCAATAACATGCCTCACAAACGTTGGTCACATAGACAGAATGCGTTTACATTTGCACAATACTTTTCCTGTGCTGGTACAGGAATGATAGAACAAACCTTTGCAAATTACCTTTTTTCGTTTTAGGGCCATTAAAATATATCTTTTGGAAATAATTTCCAACACTAGTTTCTTCCGTTGTCAATTTCTGAACACGATCGTCTGCAGTCGTCAGTGTCACTAGGCGCTTGACCGGAAGTAAACAATATGTCAAAACCGAAAATTTGTAAATTGTGCAGGCAAAATGGCTATTTTATGGGAGTCGATGAGAATTTTCATCATGATTCAATTACTACCAATAGTTGAGTATTGTAAACCCGCGCAAATGTTTCATGCTTAAGTATATACGAATAAAAACATAACCGGCTCCAAATTTGCAAAAATACTTCTCATTCCTCAATTCCCATCATCAAAATTTAACTCTCTTTACCATATAATGGCATTGTATGAATCTAAATTTGTTATGCTTTTTTAAGCAAATACACAGGAGATTGGCACCTACTGTGACACCAGTGTAATAAACTTGAGATGAACAGCAGGGAATTACCATGCCAAACATTACTAAAACTAGGCTATTAAATGCCTAAATACAGGCTTATAGGTTATTTACGTCACATCGCCATTAACGAAAATTGTCGAATGTCAAAGTGTTTGTGGCAAGGAGCAATTTGGCTAACAAGATTACGGTATAGTGGATGTATTTTGCGGTTGGCTATGCAATTTGTCTCTGACAAAATTACGAAGCATAACAGACATACGATAGAACTAGCCAAAGTGTTGCCCGCTTATGAGAGATTATTGTAAACGGAAATTCATGTGATTTTTGCGAGTACCAATGCTAGAGAAAATAAGTGCAGAAGACTGCTGGATCACAGCATCTGTAACGGGTTTGTTTTTAACGTATTTTTGCTCTGATTAAGCGACCGCCACTCGCGTTATTTGGACGCATTCGATTTCTTTAAATTTCTCCGGAGTAAATATGATGTGGAGTACCGAGGGCACCAAGGTCTGGCAAGTTATCGTATTCTCAGCGTTCCCGAGTGTTCAATTGTTCCTTCCGTACAAGAAACGCATGGCTAATACACTTTCCTGACTAACTTTTAATACACTGACGTTGTTTTAAATTTACCCAAAACGTGCGTGTGTCTTTTTTTTTGCTGACGGCAAATTATTTTAAATCACAATTAACGTCACAGATTTTCTAAAAACATTCAGCAGATTTTGAATAATTTTGTAAAACGTTTTTTTTAAATAAATATTTAACTGCCTTTCATTTTTTGAAACGACATAATTTAATTTAAATGATAATGATAATCTATCTATTGGAATTCGCACACTGTTGCGTGTGTTGCATCGTCCATTTGAGTTGAAAAGCGAATTTTTAAGCACTGGTCACATTACCGGAAATACATGTCCGTTATGCAAGAATAGAAGTTTAGTTCATGTGTTTCCGGTGTGGATTGAAAAAGTCCGACCCGAGAGCACGAGCAAAATCCTGTAATGAGGCTTGCTGATAATACAGAAAAGTCTTTCATTCAATTGTTGACTGTCTGCAGATGCAGCAACATAAAATGTACGTAGCGCATTACTGAAAAAGGAATTGGTAAGAACGTAGTTATTACTTAGAAACTTTACAATGCAATTTTTTTGAACTTCACAAACGAAGTTCAATGCTATGAAATGCTTTGTTGATACTAGAATCTTAACCCGATGGACTGCGTTTTATTACGTAAAGACACGTTTATCCATTTCTGTTATTTTTTTATTCTAAAAGAGGTCTCACAAAAGTTACGACGTTCTCAACAAGATCAAATGTAGTCGTTTGCTCTTTATATGTGCGAAAACACGTGCCGAGATATATAAAGATGTTCTTGTAGGAAAATGTAGAGAGTGTACACCAAATGATAAATGATAATATAAGAAAGAAGAATAAAGGTCCACTTGACAGCCGGAAAAGACATAGAGGACAAAATAAAAAGATAAAGAAAAGCATGCATTGTTTAGTAGGTAGACAACATATACTGGTAAGGCAAAATGGCAAACTTATTTATTTAAAATAGTTCGTATTAAAGAAACCGTTATGTCAATTTTCTAAAATAGGTGTACATGTTAAGTGTTATCAAGAGATTATTTATAAAAATGATTGACAACAGAAAACATATATCCTCCCAAGTTTCTGTCTGCAGTAAGATAGCAACAGCACATTTTACCTGACATAGTTTTCCTGACCCTACAAAAAGTTAAATCTCTTAATAAAGCCTCGAGATAAATCAATGTGTCCATTTAAATTAATTAAGTATGTGCATCATTTATTTGTTAGACATGATAGCTGTGTTTAACGTTCATGACCCAATTTCAAGAAATTCTTAACTTTAACAATCTTTAAAAGATGATATAAATAAAATGATAAGATTTTAAAGCAGAACCGTCTGCATGTTTTGCATACGGGGCATCTACAGATGTCTTCGGAAAAAAATCCACTGCAACATAACGGAAGGTATCCGAATTTGTCAACGTCCGAATGTTCATGTTCGTTATAAATATTTATTGAAGGTTAAGCCCGAATTTTCTCGAAACATTTTAAATCCCATATAAGCCCACTGTCTTTGTTTGATATTTTTTTTTTGTAATATTTACATTCTTATTTTTTTTTATATTATCATTATTATAATCACGATAATCTAATTCTAATCATTAAGAAACATAAAGATAATAATAATCAATAAGCAACTGAAGAGTGTTAAACTTGAACATTTCTAGACATTTAGTCAAGAACTTCAAATCACAGCTATATCCAATGGAACTGCGTCAACCTGGCCCCAGTTTTTATAAAAAATATTCAGTAAAGTCACAGTCTTAATATCAATTCATTTAACCACAAATTATGAACTATTTTTCAACACTTTACATTTTTACACTTTTTATAAAAGCGAAATTTCCTTTAGTTTATGTTGACGAAAAGAAATGTCAGGATTTCAATTATGTGATTGAGTACAATTCATTGTTTTATTACAACTATTCAAGTGCATTTTTTTTCCTGTAGAACAAAATGTCTTTCTATTAAATTATTATTTGTGAAAATGCGCTTTTAAAAAAGTAAAAGCATTCTAAATTTAAAATAATACAATGATTGTATATGATTAAATAAGTTGTGAGCGAGATGTTGTGATTTGACCTAGGTGTGTTTGCGATTTTGGACCCTGTTTTCGTAAATACTAAGACTACATGACAAGAGATTTGCACGGGTTTTCAATTTTTAGATTATTAGTGATATTGCAAGAACATATTTAACGATAATATTTTGAAGCAATAAGCAGACGCTACGGATGAATAATCTTGGCCGCATCTATTTGTCATGCTTTCTGGCATAAATAAAAATGTTATCATTTCAATAAGTTCATGTATTGGAAGTTTGCTTACGCATTCACAAAAAAGAAGCCGCTATTCGTTGAATTCGTTTTGTTTACGTAAACGTTTTCAAGTGGATAACGCAAAACCTGTTTGTACACAATTCGACAATTTTAAGCCCAAATGAGGGTGTAAAAAGAACGACGGATCTTGAACGTCCACACACAATACATAACTTTCCTATGCCATTAAAATGAAAAGTTAGAAACATGAAGATGTGAACATGTCCAAAACAATGAACGATGACCAGGCCCAAAGCCGTATGTACATTTTGATCAAAAACAAGTAGTAGATCTAAAAATAAATGATGCACATGCGTTTCAATGTGAATTTAGATAAAAAAATGTATTGATCTGTAGGCTTTATGAAGAGATGTAACCTTTTTTGTACGGTCAGGAAAAACTATGCAAACTAAACACATAGTTTGTTTTTCATTGTTCCTAAGAAACAGTATCTTTATTGGTTTGTGTTTTGTTGCCATCTTACAACAGACAGAAACTTGTCAGGATAGATGTATGCCGCTGGACTTGTCTTCTGCAGTCAATCAGTTCGATAAACAATCACTTGGCTTCGCGTAACATGTAGACGGATTTCAGTCCATAAATATAACGCTTTGCCCTTCTTAAATACGACCTATTTTACATATATACGTTTGCCGTTTTGCCTTACCAGTGTATGTTGTCTACCGACTTAACAATGCATTTTTTGTCCTCTTTGTCTTTTCTGAATGTCAAGTGGACATGTTTCCCTACTTTATTAAATCACATCATTATTCAATTTCCGTACACTCTGTGCATTTTCGTACAAGAACATCTTAATATTTCAATTAAGTCTCTTTTTTTCGTACAATTAAAGAGCAATCGACTATATTCAAATTTGCTGAGAACGTCGTCACTTTTCTGATATGATACGTTTCTACCAATTACAATTAATTCTCCTTTCTTCAGTGGTGCGCTCCTTACATTTTTTGCTGCATAGCAGACAGTCAACAATTAAATAAGATTATTTTTATGCAGCATCGGTAGGCCTCATTACCGGCTGTCGCGCTTGGTCTCAGGTCGGATTTTCCCATCCACACCGACAACACATGAACAAAACTTCTATTCTTGGATACCGGATATGTAATTGCGGTGATGTGACCAGATCATAAAAAAAAGATTTTCAACTTGAATGTATGACGAATCGCGCGCAAAATCGTGTGAATTGAAATTGTACGATAATCATTTAGTTATTTACTTAAATCATGTAATTTCAGAGAAGCAAAGGAGGTTCAAGTTTCATTTAAATAAAGATTTTAAAATCTCATTCAAATCTGCTAAATGTTCTTAGAAAATATTTGACGCTATTTGAGATTTCAAAAAGTTTGCCGTCAGTAAACAACAACACTCGCATGTTTTGGGTAAATTAACAATAACGTCAATATATTAAAAGATACGCAAGAAAGGGTTTTAATGATGCGTGCCTTGTTCAGATGGAACAGTGGATCACGCGGCAAGGCTGCGAAGACGGTAACTGGTCAAACTTTGCTGCCGACGTTCGCTCGTGCCCTCGGTACAAATTTTACTCTACATTGAAAAAACATGATCTTTAGCTCAAAGAAATGCAAAGAAATCTAATGTGTCCAAATAACGCCGCTTAATTAGAGAAAAAAATATAGGTTAAAAACAAACCGTAACATATGCTGTGAGCAAGGAACCTCCTGAACCTATTGTCTGCAGCATTGGTACACACCAAAATCACATGAATTCTCGTTTCATAATAATCACACACAAGCGGGCAACCCTTTGGCTAGTTTTATCATATGTATGTTATGCTTCGTAATTTTATCAGAGACAAATTGCATAGCCTACCGCAAAATACATCCACCATACCGTAATCTTATTAGTAAAATTGCTTCCTGCCACAAACAGTTTGACATTCGACAATTTTCGTTAATGAAATGTTACGTTTCTTACGTATAAGTTCATGATTTTAGCATTTACTAATTGAATGTTTGATTTTAAAGGTTTATTAGATGCAATTCTGGTGGAAAAGTCCCAATCAAATATATAACACATCTTAAAAATTGTAAATAATATCAATATAAGAAGTGAGCCAATACATTTAATAATTTGAATAGGTTGACTTCTAGGCTCAAAGGGACAGGTTCTATTTTAAATATTTTATAATTATATTATAGCAATATACATACAATATTATTTTGTTTCATAGCTTACGTCGCTGAGCCTTGTTTTCATCGTTTTAAAATATTTTAGTTTATCCGATGCAAAAACACTCATTTGAGATCCTCTATATATTACATGTTTGATGCACATGTCACGTTAATGAAATGTTTACTTACTTCACTTACTTAATGTTGAAGGTGTTTGTTTTAACATGATAAATACATGACTACTATCTGTGTGAAGTGGATCAGGTTAATAATTTGCTTTTCGGTGGCTGATTTGAGTTTTATCGGTGAAATTAAAATTGATATTTTACTGTTTCAAACACCGTTGAATTGTCGGTATCATACCAGTATTACCACCTGTGAAAGAAAGGTATCATTGTGACGAGGGTACAAAAATACCATATCTGATTTTAATTAGAATAAGTACGCGCTGACGATATCAGCTATTACATTGTTGTTTTGAGAGCATACTAAAGTAATATGGAGACCTTTTATCCAGAATATTTGAATCAAGCATAGATCTTCAAAACGAATTGTCTTCAGTTCACCTTTTGTATGAAACAGCCTCCCTAAACTAGAATGCGTTTTACTAGTATCATTAATCGAAAGTTTCTTTTTAAGATAGTTCGTTATTCGAAGAGATGCGTCGAGGTTTTTATATAGCATTGGTGCAAATCTCGTTGTCGGCGTGTAAAGACTTTAACCTTGCAATGGTTACAACTTGAAAACTATCAAGATACCGTTACGACCACCAAACGCATCGCGGGAAGAGAAACCAGCCATCAACTTTATACAATGACAACATGTATACGAAGAGTTTTAAAAATGAAATATCAGCTATGCTTTAAATTAAATACTTAGGAAGAAAATTAATGTCAAAAGTCTAAACGTTCACACATTATGTTTAATGACCTTGGTATTTTTATGTTAACATACTTAAATCCAAATATATTATTGCACAATTAAAAAACCAACAGCACTTTCAGAATAACTCCCACAAAAAGGTTGAAATGATATCCTCAAACATAGAATAGTTAGAAATTTTCGAGCACTGGTGAAACTTTATCGCAGTCTACTAGACCCAAGATCAGAGGAGTTTTAATTGTTCAAAATTTCAAATGGTCACATTTGGAGATGATTTTTTGTTCCAAGTAAAAAAGATGGAATAATTAAAAGTCAGTCCAAACATTAGTGCAGAAATATTTCCCATTATTTTCTTATTTGTGTCACCAATATATTTAAGTCAACGAAAACAAGTGTAAATGAAATCATATCTCTGTACAAAAAATCCTTGGTAAAGATTTTAAACAGATAAACAGCCCATTCATGCATCCCAGTGCCGTCGTCGGTTAGCTGTCTTAAACAGATTGTATGCCGCTGACCTGATGTTAACTATTAAAATGTGTCAAAACTTGTCAGAACTGGGACTAATACAATGTGCAATGTATAAGTTAGCTTTGACATCATAATCATATTCCTGTCAAATACGATGCCGTTTTATATTTTTTTCTAGAAATGCCAAATATGCTTTTCGGTGCAACCACGCTGTAAAACAAAATTTCCCAGTGCCGTTTAACAAACGTTTGCCTTCCAGTTTTCCTTGAACTGACATTTTCTTTCAACAAAAGTGCTATCGAAATTGAAATTTTCTCCGCCATAGTTCTGTAGCTGCATCGGCATTGTGGGGCTATTGCATAGACCATTATTACGAACAGTCTTAACTGTAAGATTAAAGTTGCAAAACTGCAAATGTCCATCACATTGTAACTTAAGGTCTAGACAATCATTCAAATAAATTCTTTAAAACGAATGGAATAAAATTGATTCTTTGTACTTTAATGAAGTGTTTTTTTGAGTCTGAGTCTAGACTTGGATATGAGACTGTGCTTATCAGTAATCAAGACTCCTGGTTGTGAAACATAGATCGTATGCAATTGCGTCGTCATACCATATTATGCAACAGCTCTTGCCCTGCACTTCACCCCGGACCTGGAATCTGAAAGCCATGTGTGTCATTCCAAGTACATCATATATATGTAGCTGGTCATTCTTATCAATGGATTTGACACGGTGTCAAGACCTTTAAGGAAACATTTATTGCCGGCTTTCAATTGTTTGATTCATTTATTTTTTTGGGCAAAATGGAAAAGACATAAAGCAAGCTTGGCATAATGCGTAAGATAAAATAAGTATTTTATTATATAGAAGTCAATGTCAAGATTCTATAGAGGATTCTGTGGGACTTGCCTTTGATAAAGGAATAAGTGATATAATCATCACAGGTGACTTTAACTACAACACCAGCAATATAAGTTACTCTAGACGTGTTCAAACTTTATGTTCACTATATGGTCTATCGCAGGTGATAATAGAGCCAACTCACTTTACTGAAAGTACCTCATCAACACTAGATCTGATTTTCATTGCTAACTCTAATAGTTTAATAACATCGGGTGTCGGAGATCCTTTTCTTCCATCAAACATTCGCTACCATTGCCCAATCTTTGGCATTCTTAAGTTTGCAAAATGTAAGTCTTCCTCTTTTTCGAGAGAAATATGATATTACGATAGGGGTAATTACGATGAGTTGCGTGATCTTCTCGAGGGAACTGATTGGGACTCTCTTTCTAATTTGAATATCAATATATACACTGACAATATTACCAATGCCATTTTGACTAACGCAAAAAGATGTATCCCGACTAAAACAGTCGTTATTCGACCAGATGATGTACCCTGGATGACTTTACATGTAAAAAATCTTATTCGCAAACGTAAACGTTACTATAGTAAGGCTAAAAATACAAACTCAACCCAACTATGGGGTAAATTTCGTAAACTTCGGAACGAAACAACTTCGGCTATTCGTGACGCAAAAGAAACATATTATTCTAATCTCTCAGAAAAAAATTGCTCAGGGTCTTCTCAGTCTAAAGGATGGTGGACAGTTTTGAAGTCGTTTGTTAATCCTCAACCAAGGCCAAACATTAATGCAATCCAAGATCCCTCTGATGGCGAACTCTGCCTAGATGATGCTAGTAAAGCTGAAATTCTCAATACCCACTTTAAAAATCAATCTTTATTAGATGATACCGGCCACATTGTTCCGCCAGCCAGTAATCATAACAGTAACCGCAAAATTGACAATATCACAGTGCTACCAATTGAGATAACTGACATTATATCATCATTGCCTGTTAATAAAGCTTCAGGACCAGATGGCATAAGCAATCGAATCCTAAAAGAATGTTCTAACGCGTTAGCTCGCCCGTTGTGCTCCCTATTTAATATGTCTCTCTCAATCGGTAGATTTCCAAAATCATGGAAAGATGCTAATGTGTGTGCAGTTTTCAAAAAGGGTGATTCCATACTTCCTGTTAACTATCGTCCTATCTCCCTACTTAATACAATGGAAAAGGTGTTTGAAAGGGCAATATATAAACACTTCTTTAACCACCTTCGGGACATAAACTTTTTTACCCCATTCCAGTCAGGCTTTCGGCCAGGCGATTCTACTGTTAATCAGCTTGCATACCTTTACAACACATTTTGTAAGGCATTAGATGATGGCCTAGAGGTTAGAGCAGTATTCTTTGATATCAGTAAGGCATTTGATAAAGTTTGGCACAAGGGCTTGATTGTGAAGCTACAAGAAACTGGTGTCGATGGCAATTTACTTTCGTGGTTTAGTGACTATCTTAGCAAACGTAGGCAACGTGTAGTTCTCCCTGGCTCCATATCTAGTTGGGTCTTTCTTAAGGCTGGTGTACCCCAAGGTTCTATTCTAGGTCCCCTCTTATTTTTGATATTTATAAATGACATTGTTGTCAACATTGGAAGTAATGTTAGGCTATTTGCAGACGATACTAGTCTTTATATTCTCGTTGACGAGCCCTTAAGGGCCACTGAAATAATCCAGAGAGATATTGATAGCATAAGTACATGGACTGATAAATGGCTAGTCACCTTTAATCCTGCAAAAACTAAGTCAATCCTGTACTCCAGGAAACGCCTACCGCGTACTTATCCAGATTTGTCTATGTATGGTCAACAAATCTCAGAAATCAATTCGCATAAACATCTTGGTTTGGTTCTTTCCAGTGACTGTACATGGCATGAACACTTTGAGTACATCAGAAGTAAAGCACTTAAAAGAATATGCATCATGCGAAGGCTTAAGTTCCGTCTGGACAGAAAATGTCTAGAAACTATTTATTTTTCGTACATCCGTCCGATTCTTGAATATGCGGATATTGTCTGGGATAAGTGTACGGACTACGAAAAAAACGAACTGCAAAAGATACAAAATGAAGCCGGTAGAATAGTTTGTGGGTCTACTAAGTTAATTTCGATTGATGTTCTCCATACGGAGCTATGTTGGCCTACTCTATCAGAAAGACGCATTAATCACAAACTATGTCTCTTCTATAAAATGAAATACGGCCTTGCCCCAGAATATCTATCATCCCTTGCACCTTTAAATGTCAGTACACAGAATTATCCACTACGGAATGCATCTAACACAAGAACGGTTATGTCACGCACAGATTCTTACTTTTCCTCATTCATACCTTCAACTATACGTGCATGGAATGAACTTCCACAGAATATGCGGGATTGTCGTTCAATTGCATCCTTTAAATATGCAATTCGTAGTCGATTGCCAGTCTGCCCGCCTTACTATTATTACGGTAACCGCCGATTACAAGCACTTCACTCTCGACTGCGTACTAGTTGCAGTGGTCATAACTATCACCTTTATTGTAAAAATATTATCAGCTCTCCTCTTTGCGAGTGTGGTGAAGTTGAAAGTAGTACTCACTATTTTATGCATTGTCCTTTATATACCGACTCTCGACAAACTTTCTTTCGTAATATGTCAATTATCACAGAAATTAACATTGGTTTCATTCTCTATGGCAATCCAACCCTAAACAACGAGAACAACTCCAAAATAATTGATACTGTTCATAAATTCATACAAGACTCGAAACGTTTCTGATCATAACCTGACTTACAGTGTTTCCCCAATATGGTATGTACCCAACTTCTTGTCTTCCTTCATATCTGTCCACACCCTACTTATATATCCTTTATACTGTCACTTGTGCTTATTTTGTGTCTATTATGTATCGTGTTTGAACTATTGAATCCATATCTAAAAAATAAAACAAACTTATTCCTATTTTTTTAGCATTAGAAACAACCTTTCTCGCATAAAGGATATATATCGTCTAATCGTCAATCATACGCATTTTTCTGGAAATGAGTAATTTAATTCCTTTGGAGAAGAACTCTATAAGCTTTGCTTTCGTTCCAATCCATTTCAATATTATAGACAACTTGTGTGTGTGTGTATATTCTGTGTAGTTTGTTTGTATATGTTGAATAAAATATGTTTAAATCAATGTCAAGTAAACACACGTTAGTTTTTGTGTAATTGCATATGACAATGTATAAAATGGCGGATACGTTTTTAGAAATGATCAACGGGCGTATTCGTTTGATTTTTTAATCGTTTTTTCTGGTCGTAACAAAATATACAATAGAACTATCTTCAGTTGTAAGTTACAATCAAACTTCCCGAACTTTCGGTGTTGTTTCTTGTTAATAAAACGGCTTTATCACACTTCTTTTTTTTCAAAACAAGTCTGTTACACAATGCATGATGAACTTTTATAAATCAGTGCATGTCTTTTGCACTGAAACACACTCGAGGCTTGTTACAAATAATCGTTAGAATTAAACGTCCTTGTGTTTCCTTGTTTAACATCTTGTTTCTTTATTTCTATCATTTTTGTTGTTTTTGATGTGTTGTGTATTAAGATCACTGACAAACTTGTTTATCACACTTAATTTCGTTTGAATTACAATCGTGCCAAGACTTTTGATTCTTAATTTAAATGCTAGTTGGCATCGCACGTCAATAACGAAGATATTACGTATCCATCACAAATACGGTTATTTCTGGAGTCGATTAAGATACGTTATTTTCTTCCTATACCTAAATACCTCAAACTGTTTCATGTGAAGTCTTATTATTTAAAAGGAAGAGGAGTTAATAAATTGTAGTAAACAGATATGTTTCCTTGGGAAAGAAAAGAAAGGTGAACATGTTGTGAAAGTGTTCTACAAGTATTAAATAGCTGCGTATCCATGCGCCACATATTGAGTCTTCTTACGCTTATTATTCTTCTACACAGTGGTGTTCCTATTCGAACGGAGAGTATATCTGCGTACGTCAATTGCTGGAATTCAGATGTTTATGTTGTTGTTTTTTGGAGAAAAATTGTTTACAGGCTAAGGATATTTAAAATTAAATGGGAAATAACATGATTAACTCCTAGAATTATCACTTTATCATAATGACAGCTTTCGTGTCAAGAATAATTGGTATTGATATAATTGGCAAGTGCAAATGACTGTTCATAAAATATGATTAGCTTTAATATTAAGACTGGAGAAAGGAATGCTTTATCTGTGTTGCACTCATAACGCGTCCATGTCAAGCATTATGAATATTAATTTATTGTCTATTGAAAATATGTACCTAAACAAGGTGATGTATTGTGTTGGACAATAACAATCAATGATTTATTTTTCAAATTTACCGTTCATTACTTTAAAGCAGAGCTAGTTAAAGAACAATTTTGTCAACATTTTACAGTCCATGCATTGCGTCTCCATCGCTGCATATTCAATGTTAACGCTTTAAACTCATGCGTTTAGTTGTTTTTGTTGTTGTTGTTAAAGTATATACATCAATCCCTGTAATTGCAAGGAGCGCCAACCTTTTTTATCCATTGCGTTGTCAAATCCCTCTATATCAATAATAATATGAAAGCTACAGGGACCAGGTAAATGGGCAAAGTATGAATAAATAAAACCACCTGTTTAGAGGCACAAGGCGAGGATCAAAACGAAAATGAACTAGAGACACAAACGTATAAACAACACATATACAAATACATATATCACCTCCGTATGTTGCTTGGTAAGGAAATGACATTCATTGATTAAAACATGGTGGTGAATTTTAATTGATACTCATGTTATTTCCAATCAAAATGTCGGTCGTTCAATGGAAGGAATTAAATTAAATCAAATGAACACGTCAACAAATTGCATTCTTCATAATTATAAAGTAAGAAAGTCGTTTATAATTGTGACATGTGCAATTCAAACAAATAACAGCAGATGGGTCTAAAGCTGAGAAAATTTCGAGTAAACATCATATTTATATAATGTAGCATTAAAGGGTATACAATTAAAACATAGTTCTGTACAAATCATTTCAGGGTTAACAAAGTCTTCCCAAACATGTACTAACAATAAAGTTGGACCGTTAACAAGGATAAAAGTACCTCATAGTGATTAATTTACTATTCATATAGTGTTTATCATCAGTATAATAACCGCAAAGCATCATTCAAATCTCATTCAAGTAAGAAATGTTCTTCTTCTTCAATCTGACCTAATTCGCACTGATCATCCATTTATCTAAAATAGTAAAGGGACATATATAAAGGACCACAAGCACAACACAATATTACAACGCTATAATACACCTACAAATAGTAAAGTATAGTCATGGTAAATGTTGGGGAAGTCACATTGGCACGGTCTTTAGAAACTATTCAATTACTCATTTGGGTAAGCCAAACACATACTTGTCCCAAACTTTATCAATAAGTGCTCAATTAAACAAATATACAGATTCAACTCATCAACTATTACATAGCACTGTAACGGTGTCCATCTGGCATACCAAATTGAAACAATTATTACAATCATTAGTGCAGAAAGAATTCCTTTTTTTAATTGTGTTCTCTATCTGGACACAAACATAGTTTTATCAACGAAAAAACCCCATATAAATGAAATCGTATTTCTTTCCAAGAAATCCAGAGGAAAGACTAGAAAAAGATAACAACCCATTCATGCAGCATAATAACGTATGTTAGCTGTCTTAATCAGGCTGTGTCCCGCTGATCTTATATGATGATTAGGTAGGATAAAACATACAGGGTGTTAGTTTACAAAAAGGAAACTATACAATTGACTGAACTAATAACGGTTAAATCAAAATTTTCTTCTTGTACCTAATACGATCTCGAAAATATAAGAACAGGGAGATTCGACTTATACTTGTTTTCACAATATTGATATGTCAAATTGAAGATTGTTTTCATTAAAGTATAGGTGTTTTTGTTTCGGAGATTAATAGTTACACTGAGCGTTCAACAAAAACGCGCGATAGCTGAACGAAGATTTTTTTCTGTCAACACATTAACTATCAATACGTATCACAACAAAGAACACTACATAAGGGGACTGGAAACAATGTATAAGTGTCCCTAAGCATTAAAATGATATTTCTGTCAAATTCGATGCCGTTTTATAAAATTTATATAAATGATACATATCCATATTTTGACTTCATTCATGTTATTTTTCAATGTAATTTCGTATGTATTTGCATATGAAAATTTAATACATTGCGGTGATTTTTAGATCACTTCGTTATTTTTCTAGTTTTAACTTAAGTCTTCGATTTAGAATGACAGCCCTCGTATGCATAGTAGATCCATCGTAACAACGAACTTATTCTACGTTCGATTTTTCGATTTCTTAACGAAATATACTTTGAACCATCAGTTTTAAGTAGATATCGATTTCGATTTTTTGTTGTTTTTTTGTTAATAAAACGGCTTTACTAAATTATCAAAACTATCTGTTACACAATGCATGCCGAATATTAATAAATCATTGGATGTCTTTTGCTCTGAAAAACACTTGATGCTTGTTACAAAAGACTCGTTATAATCAATCGTTCTTGTATTAGTGGTTACGCAAATGTTGTTTTCTTGTTTTTGTCATTTTTTTGTCGTACGCCATGTTGTGATGCTTTTATTAACACTGACATACAGATTATTACTACAATATATATTTGATTAACATTCGCGCAAAACCTCTTGTCTCTTAAGTTAAAGACCAGTTGACGTCTTGCGTCATTTACGAAGATGTTATGTCTCCATAATAAATAAGTTTATTTCCGCAGTCGATTGAGATACATAATTTTTTCCCAGACCTAAAAACCTCCAACTGTTTCATGTGACGTCTTATTATTAAGCAAAGAGGAGTAAATAAAAGAAAGGCCATTTAAAGAACAAATGCCAGTGAAAGTTGCGTAGTCTTTTTCATCAAAGGATAATGCTTTGTATGTATAATGTTAATCCGGTTATCAACATTTATTTATGTATCATGCCGCCTCAGGGTAAACCGTTAGCCATGATTCAGCTATACATATTAATGTGAGCATCGACTATAAGAGACGACCATGTTTTGCATTGAATTCCAAGTCCTGCAATTATGTTGTGGCTTTAAATTAGCAGCGGGGTCATTCTTATAATTTTATTTTCTATATAGATACGTTATTTATACACAATATTACGCTGATGGTTTACATTAAGGTCAATATTGAATAAGTCAAGACGCCAAATAGTTTTCACATGCATTCAAATATCTGGTCACGACATTAAAACGGTCAGAAAAGCAAGAGCTCATTTTTGTTAAATATAGAAGCCAGCATCAAACAGAAGACAATGGCAAATAATGTAAACTAAAATACATACTCTTTTCTGTCCTTGATGACTTGTCATTCAAGGCACTGAAGCTTAATAACAATATTATTAATATCCGATAGCTGTTGAAACCGCGTAATTAATGTAAGGTAATGAGATTTATTCCGAACGCAGACGATACTTAATTAAACTACTGTGTCATAATCCCGGTTACTTTATATTCATCGCTGGCGCTATCTACGGTTGATTCTATTTAATGAAGACTCCTTTACGTAAAATGAAACCCCTTTTTATGTCAAAAACAAAGACGAATGACCGAAGAAAAAACAGATTTTGTTGATTTTTTTTTTCTATGACTGGACATTTAACACAGATTGAGATTACTTCAATCACTGGATAAATTTAGATGATCTAATTCAAAAACCATAGTTTTATATACTGAATGACCTATGATCTTGTAGACTGGTATACTAATCATGAATATTGGCCAGTTCGAGGATCGTACGGAAAATACCAAATGTTGTTTTTATATGTTTTAAATTAGTATTTAATAATTTTATTTAATAATATTGTATACATTCTGTATCACCTAGAATTATGTAGCAACTTGAGTAAAGGTCATTAATTGGTCAAATGTAATACGTTGGCTAGCTTGTACGTTCAGATTAGATTGGTTCAAAACAGTAAGTGGATAAACATTGCAGCCAGCATTGCAACATAACTTCCGACAAATAACGGATACAGAACTTATGTCTTGCAAATCACATACCAACATTTCCTAAAATAAATTTCATTGCCCTATGTTTTAAGCGGATAATTGGAATGATGTCAAATCCGTGAGTATTAAGTAAAAATATAATAGCATTGCAATAATAATTGTGTTTTATAATGTATATATATATATATATATATATATATATATATATATATATATATATATATATATATATATATATATATATATATATATATATATATATATATATATATATATATATATATATTGCAAAATATATACTAACTGAATCATTTGCATCAGTTTAATGACACACGTTTTATCATACCTACACTTTGGACCACCCCTTATATCAGACACGTGGATCATATAGTTATTTATACATAAAAGAAACAACAACATCTTGCGTAGATAACGCATGAAGTATGTTATGGAACGGAAATCTTAAGTCATTTAGTAATTCAGATCGATGTACTTAAATGTTTATAGTAAAATTAAAAGAAATATAAACGTCTTTTAAACATATAAGTATAAAGTTTCCATATTATCAATGAAAATAAAGTATTTCAGGTGTACACTGGCACATAAGCACAAGATGCACAAACAGTATTAAAACAGCTGTCTTTCGATCCATTTGTATGACAACCATCGTTGTCAACTTTCCAATCGCTCTGAAATTTCAATGGATACACCTGTGATCTGCTGTATTTCTAATATACCTTGAGAAAACTGTTTTCACTTGTACATGTTTATCCATACCCGTGTGAGCAAATCATCAACTATTTGAGTTGAAAAGATAACAACGATTTTGTTGATCACGTTGCTTACTTCAACCAAGTTTTTATCAAAAGCCTCTGTCTTTAGTTCTCTATCGAATAGCATTATTCCTAAGCGCAACACTTTTAACGACCATAGCAACGACTTCAACGTCAATCTGCTTTAGAATCATATTTATATTTGTCGCAGGAATTCGTAACCTTCCTAGCAACCAAATAACCTTTTTAGATCAGAATGTACTTGCCGTCAAGTTTCTCAAGTAAATTGCTGAGACGGCTTACCTCCATTGTAACTATCTTATTCCATCATTGTATATTTTTCTTCCCGAAGCATTCTGTCACATTTGCCACTTTAATGTTTAATGACGGTGTCTTGTATCCTGTAGAGCGGATTAGGGCTTGTTTTGTCACATTAACGTACTCAAGAAATCTGTTTGAAGTTAAAAGTGCTGTTCAAATATCGCTAATTATTTGTGTCATTGTAAACATCGAAAATATGTCGGTTAATTATGGTTTGTATCCCTACAAATGAAATGGTTATAAAGAAATGCACGGAGAAAACAAAAAAAGAGAGTTTTATATGTAGCAAGGAGTCAACGCCGGGCTCACCAGTTATAAACGTATTATTTATTTATTCTTGTTTGCAGACGATACCGCTCTGTTTTCCGAGTCGAATGAAGGCCTTCATAAATCATTCGATCACTTACAAAGTTAATGTAATTGCTGGGATCTCACATTAAATGTTGCGAAAACTAATATTTGTGTCTTCAAAACAGGTGGTCGACTGTCGCGAACTGATATATGGAACTATGACGGAGTTGATGTTGAAATAGTGAACTTTTTCAAAACAATACTAGGTGCAATACTATCGTCTGTTGGTTCTTTTGCTCAAGCAGCAAAAACTGGTAAAGCTGTTTGATTGAAGAGTGAAAACAGATTTTTAAATGGATATTTAAACTGTAAAGGACTTCAAACGCATAGTGTTTTTAACGTGAGCTATGTCGTCTTCCGTTGTATAACGAACGGTATATGTGCGAATTGTTAAATATTTGTTTAATTTTTCACCAGAAAAATTGTAAATTGTATTCTAAGGCCATCTTTTTGTAATGAATTAAAAGTGATTAAAATCCTGCTATTTGGCTTCATCTTGCATAAATATTCAAACGTTCGAGATGTTTTACGATTTTCAGGATTTCATGATATATGGTTATAACAAGATTAAAATAAGAAAGGCTTCTGTCTTATAGTTTAATATGTGAATTATCATCCAAAACAATACGATTTAAGATGTTTTATATTACCTTTTAACATTATATTCGTTTCACAAATGATTTGTCTGTGATCTACATATATGTACTCTCTTAAAATGTTATTTCCTTAAATTGTACATAAATTGTTTTTACTGCCAGAAATGGTTTGAACCATATACTGTTTGGAAATATCATAACAATGCATGCGTGTTGAATCTGTTTGCTCTACTGCACGCGCTTATTCTAGATGTGTCTGTTCTAAGAATCATAGAGATTGCTGCCAAAAAGAGTTTTGGAATTTAAGCAATAAGAGATATTAGTTTACATCTTTCGGAAAGTTACAAAAAAGGAGATCAACGTATTTAACACAGGAAGCATACACTGTCCTACACAAGAACATAGTGTAGTGTTCGCTAATTTGGCTTGTAAGGCAACGTGGCTTGACCCCATCGTTCTCATTACGATATTGACACATTATTCGTAATGAATGAGGAGAATGGAGTAGATTTTCTTATATCATAAATGACGTTACCTGCATCAAATATCATCATTGTATATAATATAACTTTTGAAACAATGTCATGAATGAATAGCGTTGGAAATACACACAATATAGCGACGATGTATGTAGTTAGACCTGTAAAGAATCAAATTAGAATGTTTGATATAAATTAAATATCACATTTGTGGTCATTAATAGGTAATTTATCAAGTTGACTTAAATTGGAGGAAATAAAGGAACACAGAATATACATAAATTGCGGTTGAGCCATTCGTAAACTACGAAATAACAAATTGCCAAATAAAAAAAATGTCCTTCAACCCCAAAATGCCCTCGATCCTAATCTTATTTGTCTAATTAGCAGCATCGTATTTTACCATTTACAATGTCATTGCTATTTTGGTAGGATTTAAGACAATTGTTGTATTTTGTTGAAAAGGAATGTATATATGACCACAAAGATTGTATACCAATATGTTTAAATGACGTTGTCTTCCAACGTAAAATAGCATAAATCAGTGAAAAAACGTTTTAGCGTCGTCTTTCGTCTGAGGTGCGTTTAGCGGTAGGAGATCATCGTTGACATTCGTCCTCAAAATCCAGGAGGAGAAGAATGCTAAGTAACGGAAAATTGAAACGCTTGGCGCTTTGGTTGTCTGTGTCGTTCCCATTACATTATTGACACACTATTCGTAATGGAATGTTAATGGACTAAATTATTAAACTCAATGCTTTCAGAATTTCATTATGACAATCCAATAATGACGTAAAAATATTGTTTAGAACATCAAAGTTCCATCTCTCTTTCAGGCATTGACAACAGATAAATCTTCGATTTTCAGAGTCCGATAACACATAATATATCACAAAAAATGCCATAAAAAAGCTGTAAAAATAAGATACTATCGTGACAGGGACACTAAAATATATATCTGATTTTAATTCCAAGAGCTGTATATATTGGCGCTGATGAGAGCTAGTTACATGAACAGCTTGACAATACAAAAAAGAAGACGAAATCGAATCATCGTTATTGATAGCGATTGACTTACTAAAAGTCCTCCGTTCTGCATATAATGATTTTCAAACACCTCTACGAACAACTACATTCGACTATGTTGTTCGATTTGTCGCGTAAAATATTCAGGAAATTTGCGATTTGTTTACTAATTAAATATACTAACGTTTATGTCTGTTGTTGTTTTTGTGCTATGACATTCAATTATTGTTTTCGTATTAGTTATTTGTTGTAGTGTTTTTTGCTTAGATATAAAACATTTGCTTGTTGTTTTTTTTGCTCAATGAAGTGAATTTAATATCTAACTACTAGATGGTTTCGTTGAGGGTGCCTGCCTTGACTTCAATACACAAAAGTACATTACATATTCATACACGCCAGCTATTTATGAAAAATTAACAGATAGGGGTAATTAAAATGAAATTAAATTGAAACCGAAAAATATAAGGAATATTTGTAAAGGTATATAAACCATGAAACATTACGACAGGCCAATGACTTCTGCGTCATTTCGCAGAAAAGCCGTTATATATGATTTAAATTAGTTTTGGTTTTCTTTCTATTTTTCTGTCTAAAGCTGTGTATGTGCATAACCTGGCCAATGTATTTCTTCGTTTTTAACGCATAACAAGTAATGTTCATCAAACTGATTTTGTAAACTTTGTGTAAAAATGAAAATAGGATATAACAGGATTAATTCCCAGAAGAGTTTGTTGCATTGTAATTAAAGCTGTCATGCAAATGACATAATTTGCAAATGCAAATGAGTATAATGACCCGATAGGTTGTGTGCGCTTCAATACAGTTTGTCTTGGGTCCACAGAGGCAACTTCATTGCGAAGAAAGCAGTTTTTCGTCCGAACCAATTATTTGCCCTCCCTTTGTATTTCTTGTTCAGCAATTCCATTGTGATTGTGTTTCATACAAATGATGTTGTTTGTTCAAATGAAGCTTCAGAATAGTAAAACAAATGTTGTTGTTTTTCTCTTAAATTAGCAATTCATCAGCAATATTGAAATTGCACAAAATTTTACAATATTTCTTCAAACTTGAAATTATCGATAGTTTTACACTCAACAAAATAGTTATTTTTTATTTGAACTATCTCAAACTACTACTTTGAAATGAACAAGAATGACAGAGAATGTTTCGTATATGATTTCATTCTTAATTTAAGAATGCAATATAACTTTCACCATACTGAAATTTAGATAATGGACCAATTTTCAAGACCTCCATTCGAAAATTGTCAGTTTTTCTCAGCGTATACAAGCAAAACCATTACCGGGCAATATGAGTCCTTACATAGCAACCAGGGAACTTAACAGGATTCAATATAATCTTGCATCAAAGTTCCATATCCCTATCAGATATTGACAACATAATATAAGGAATCCGTTATAGGGTTCCGATAAGAAATATTATATCGTACGATGTGCCTTATAAAACTCTGTAAAAATGCGATACCAGCGTGACAGGGACATTAACAATCCCTTATCTGATTTTAATTCCAAGAGCTCTATATTGATATAGTAATCTATCCGTGCTGAGATGAAATACAAAACCAACGTGTACTTAAATTGTTACAGATTATACAAACACTGGCTAACCCTTTATGCCGTATATGAGTTCATTTTGTATAATCATATGATTGCATATCTAATGGCTTTCGCGTTTACCCTGCTACTGAGCTTGTTTCTGTAGTTGTTCATATAAATATTTGTTTTTATAGTTTGCCTATCTATTTCACTCAATTTACATACAACAAATTATACTCATATAAACAGTATCATCGTCTAGATTACAACCTGAGGCATTGTCCATTTGATTTATAATATAATACTATCAATAATTATCAAATAGAATACTTAGTTGATATTTTAGTAAGGTAAATACCGATTGGTTTGGCGTCCTTAAGGAGCAATACCGTTTTATACGATTCCATTTAGGATTGGTTTTCTTTTCGATATTTTCTGTGTATAGTTTTGTTTGTGTATAACCTGTTTAATGCATCACGGATTTGTTTTTTCACGCATGACAAGTATTGATGATCTAGATAGTGTGGGGCTTCTATGACAAGGGTAACATCGCATATTGGAACATGTGATGTGATGTTTTACGTTAAATATTAGAATGGTGCCAACGGAGTTTTTTGATATCTGATTGAAACACTTTGAGAAACTATGTCAGAGAATGCAGAAACGAAAGGACCTTTTGATAACATGCTTTTAGATAAATTATTATTTTTTTTTTAAACGCAAGATGACGTATGCAATTAGTTTGATATAAACAACAATAACATGATATACTTATATTATAATTTTTCGCATAAATATTAATAATAATAGATACATAACAACATTTGATTACTTTCCAAGATCTACGCATATCAATCCATTTTATGTAATAAAGACGTGATGGTAGTAAATAATAACAATATGTGTCTGATGGGAATTTTTTTCAAGATTAATTTCTTGAGAAGCTGTGATAAATGTGTGCTGCATTTTGTTTACGTTATATTTCACTAGACGTTCAATTTGTATAGTTCAATCCATTTGATGAAATCCTCTTTATTTAATGTTGTTATAGGATTTCTTGGCTGCTTTTTCAAAGATTCCATCTGCCGGCATGATATTCCTACAAATGATCTGGATACCCTAAGATAAATGATAAAAAACACCCCCTTCAGATAAAAGCTTTTTAAGTTTTTGTAAATGCTTGATGTTGCTTTATGAAACCTTTCTGATCATTTCCAAGGTTGAACTTCTTCGAATGGCTAGAAAAGTGTCTGTAACGTTAGAGCACATTGACCGTTACAATTGATATTTCGGTAAGTTCGCCCTGTATTCCATTAGCAAGTCAGCTCAAATCATAGGTTTGCTAGTGATAAGTATTGTCTATAAATGACCTTGTTTGAGAGCAATTTAATAAAATTTATTGATAACTTTAAGACCAACAGAAGTGCCATTGAGTATTTGTATTTACTGTGAAGGCCTTTTATTATAATCAAAAGGTACTTCATCAAAGAAAACAGTCGGTCCTTGCGTTTGCTGAATTTACGTTATATTCTGTCTGGATGCATAAAGGCTTGTGAGTTTTCGAAAGGTTAAAATCTATTATATGCTTTCCGACGGGCTATAGACTAGGCCTCTACTGAATTCCTGTTGGCGTTTATTCGGTTAGATATTTTGCCATCATACACTGGAACCAAAAAATGAACGCATAACAGTAGCGACATTCGGGATTCATCTTAATTGTGCCACATCATTACAAACGTATGTATGGTTGTTTTCAACACGATGGACTCGTAGGAGTCACCATCATACGTGTATATTGCATTTTCAAGCATACAGACGTGGACTAATTAAAACTAGTTTCTTGCACGCATAAATTAAAATATTCGTCCCTTTGATAAATGCTTGCAATACACATATAACTCCTCCCTGTATTGTGTTCAAGTTAACAAGATGTTTACAAGGTAAGCGATGTTTTTAAAAATTATTCTAAAAGCCTATGTCGTTCTTATTATGCAGCGCTCCACAGTCTTCATAAATATCGCTCTGTCATATTTAGTACACCATTCATGTGTTTTCACTCTACCCAGTGCGTATTTATTTGTTAAATTCTACATTTCCATATGTATATAAAGAAATTATTACAACTAATTACCATTCGTTGCCTCATTCTCTTTTAGCACCATGTTTTGTTTAATGACCAACCCTTTTATGTATATATTTAACATGCCTTTCTTTGTATCATTCATCTAATGTCGACAAAAGCCAGAAGCCAATTGTATTAAACCTAGTTATGTTGTCCACACGTTATCTTTTGGCAAGTATTCCTATTTTAATGATTCAATTGATTAATACTTATTTTTGGATACATATTGACCAATCAATTACATTTTTGGATAACCAAACCAAAAAGAGAACCAATTTTATGAAATTGGCTACAGAACTCTACTATCAAGTCCATCTTTCCCTGGACTAAGGCAGTGATTACTAATGCGTGTTTAACCCGTACGTTTGCTCATCTGCGACGGACAAGGCGTTTTCAACATATTTCCTTTCTTTCGCTGTTGTTAACAGATTCATTTCAAAGGGGGTTTGACCCACATTTAAAACATACCTTTTTCTGACAACCTCTTTCTGTACGTTGGTTTTCCTTATGTAACCAGTCCCTCTTAACATCTTTTTCAGCATTTTTCTCCTCAGCGAAAGTGACCTGATATAGCTTTAGTGCTGTTTCATTGACAGTTTCGATTAAAACCATTTGAATAGCGTCCGCTATGTCAACATTTGCCTACTATACACATTTCCTAAAATGTTGAACTATCATCGATTGAATGGTATAACGTTTTGATGTGATGTTTTAATGTATAAAAGCAGTGTCTGATTTAATATAAAAGCTGTCAGATTATTTCGTTAACCTGTTTTACCAATTAATTTGCTGTCTGGTTATTAATAATTGTCCATCAAACTGTAGAGAAATAATATCCTCCGCAAATTCGTGTTAAATGGGATCATATCATTCTCCAAATCTCTCTTAATTATTTATGATAAACCAAACTGGTAATAACTAGCTACCCTCTCGGGCTTCATTTTTTTGTATGCCTTAATTGAAATATTCCTATAATGACGCCTCCACTGAAGGGGAACGCCTCTTATGAAACTATCTTCGGTTTTGTTTCTATATATAAGAAGCGGTTATCATTAAATTGCTTAGTTTGCTGCCAAGTTTTATTCATGATTTTCTGGCTTTTCTACATATGTCTAAACTACTGGGGGATTTTAATAGAAAATTTATTTGCTGTTTGATATTTTGTTTTTTTCGTACTACCAATAACATTCGTTTAATCAGTTTGGTTATGACACATAGTTTCATAATTTATTTCAAAATGCATGAAGGCCATAGGCCCATGAGCATACAAAAATTATGCATATATACATATATCATGACAATTCATAGATCTGTGGTTAAATACAATATCACAGTTACCAAATTTTATAATAAATTACACGATATTATTATTTAATACAAACTATGATGTTTATAATTCTATAAAATTATTATAATGAGGAGACGGTGGTTGCTGTATAGAACCTTGTAGATATATTAAATATTAAATAACGCATTTCTTAATGCAAATGCTTTGTGTACACACATCGATAATTTTCTGCATGTAGTTTCATATCACTGGCATTAAGTTAAACAAATGTAAATACGCATTTAGCTCATCTATGGACAGTGCATACATAAAAACATACGTTGGCAAGTGAAAACAGAATTCGCGCATGTATTAAGCGTTACCTATAAAATATAATATGTAATATGTATAGAAATCGAGGCCGGTAGATGGCATAAGTCTGAATATTTACCTTTTAATGAACGAAAATGTCAGATTTGTAATATTCTCGAAGATGAATTTCACTTCTTGTTAGAATGTACATAATATAATGATTTAAGAAAACAATACATCAGTAAATATTATTGGGAAAGACAAAATGTACATACTATACTGTAGACATCCGAAACACGTTGATCTTCTTGCTCAATTTTACAGTCGGCGTCGCGCAGTTTATGTTTCTGTAGCTTTTCGCATACAAATTTAGATAGCGAACAATACAAATATACAAAGAATTTCTTTTAAAAGTGTTTTTATTTTTTAATGTGTTTTTCGTATTCAAAATGTTTTTCAAACATTATTATAATGTTGAATCCTGATTGATGTAGTTTTACAATACTATTTCAGTTTTTTCATGTATATGGTATAACTAAGAAAACATATTTTCTGAAATATGGTCGTATTCTACAACTCTTTTAGATGATATTAAATAGTTAAAAACATGTAATACATATAACGTAATATGACCAGTGCGATAAAAACTGAACATGGTGATTAAATAACACGTGGCGAAGAACGTTAAGTAGCCATTTCCAAATCTTCATACTCGTTTAAAAAAGCTTATTAAAATGGTTTTACTATTTTGTTTTTGAAAACGCTTTCCTGTTTCAATTACAAACACGGTCGACCTTCGAATGAAGTTTATTTTAGAATGAAAAAACAACAACAGAGAAACGAAAAAAGCAAACGGTGGAATTGACCTCTTATATGTTATTAAAACAATAAAATGTTGTTTTTTTTCATTTATTTATTTTTTCTAACTAACCATAAATTATGTCATGATGAAAAGCAGGCTATTTCACAGGGCCTTTGATACTTTGCATCAGTGTTTTTCTTGAAATTATATTAAAATTTAAATATGATTTGGCATAGAAACTTGCCATTAGCATGGAAATAGCAATCTCGGTCTGTGAAACATGGGCGGTAATAGTGTTAAGTGCAACATTGACAATGCCCTGTAGCACCAACTTGAAAAGTAGTCTTATTAAAAAGGTCTTAAATACATCGAAGTATACCAAAGGATCAAAACATATAGCATGAAGTTGATTTATTTCCTGAAATTATTCGACAATTCTTCCACAAGATGCATGGTAGATTTATAGCTTATATGTCCTACATGTCGTTAGCCCCATGGGCCGTAATTGTTTGGCTATGGCTGTCACGAATTATTTCATTTAAGGCTGTCAAGTAGTCCAATTTTCCTGCTTGATTCACTTATTTGTACTGAACAATTTGCTCACTTTTTATCCTACATTTTCTTTCAAGAACATTCTTCTATTTTTATTTCGCCCATTTTATGACTGAAAGACTACATTAAATCTTGTTGAGTTGGTCTTCACTTTCCTGAACTCTTTAAGAATTCAAAGGAGCAGAACTGGAAACAAGTGCTTAAACTCAATTATAAAGCTTTTAGTATCAACAAAACATTAGGATTCATTGAACTTACGTTGCAAAATGTGATAAAAATCTACCTATGTTTCATCACTTTCTAACAAGCATTATTAACCCCGTTACGTATGTTGTGAGCTAGAAATCCACTTTAGCTAAGTTACTTCTCGAAATGAATGCATGAAGTTCCGTTCACAATAATTACAAACGTGGTCACACTTTGGCTAGTTCTATCATACGGCTGTTATGCTTCGTAATTTCATCGGAGACAAATTGCATAGCTTCCCGTAAAATCATAATGTTTCTTTTGATACTAAAAGCTATATAATTGAGCTTAAACACTTTTTTTTCATTTCTGCTACTTTGAATTCTAAAAGAATTCAGGAAAGTGAAGACCAACTCAATACGATTTAATGTAGTCGTTTGCTCGAAATAAAATAATGTTCTTGAAAGAAAAATAGGATAAAATGTGAGCAAATTTAACCGTACAAATAAGTGAATCATGTAGGAAATTTGAACCACCTGACAGCCTGAAATGAAATTATTCACGACAGCCATTGCCAAACAATTACGGCCCATGGGGTCAACGAAATAAAGGATATATAAGCTATAAATCTCCCATGCATCATATGGAAAAACTGTAGAAGTATTTCAGGATATATAAATCTACACGGTTATTCTATATGTATTTCGGCTCCGTTTCAATAAGATTAACTATCAAGTGGGTGCTACCGGGCATTGCGAATGTTGCACTTAATATCATTACTGCCCATGTTACGCTCTACACAAATAGAAAATGTTTTTTCTATGACGTTGATACAGTATCTGCACCTATAAAATCATTTTCCAAAACATTTTTAAAATTTGATATAAATCCAAGAAAACCACTGTATCAAACCTGTGAAATAGCTTGTGTTTTTCAGAATGATGTACTATATGGTTAGTTAAATTAATTAAATAAAAACATTTTTTATGTTTTAATAACATATAAGAGGTCAATGGCACCGTTTGCTTTTTTAGTTTCCTTGCTTGTTTGTATTAAAATAATATTTCATAAGTAGATCGACCGTGTTTGTAATTAAACCAGGAAAATGACAGCATTTTAAAAAATAAAATAGTAATACCACTTTTATAAGCTAAGTGTTTTTTAAACGATGATAAATTATGATTTCACCTTTTTTCGAAATCCATAAAAAACTGATATAGTATTATAATACTATATCATAATGTATTTATCATTATTGAAAAATGTTTTAAATACACACAAATCATAAAAAGTAAAGTATCATAAAAAAGTTGAGCCCTTGAGAAATTCTTTGGATTTTTTTGCTTTAAACTGCGCGACGCCGACAGTAAAATAGAGGAAGAAGATCAACGGGTTTCGGATGTCTACAGTACAATTAATACGCATTTAACTTATCTATGGACAGTGCATATATAAGACCATACGTTGGTTCATAGTGAAAACAGAAGAAGCTCCTGTACCTGTAGCGTTACCTTAATAATAGTAATATATGTCATTACGAAACTGAGTAATCGAATTATATTGATAGTACAAAAAACAATACTAAACAGCAAATGAACTTCCTATAAATGACCGCCCACTCCCCCAGTATTTTTGTCATATAAAGAAAACCCGAATAATGAATATAACTTGACAGCAAACCAAACAATACTTTAAGAAAGTATCTGAACCTTTTATATTAAAATTTAACACTGCTTTTATACATTAAAACATCACACTAAAACGATATACCATTCAATTGATGATGGTTCAAAAGTTTGGGAAATGTGTAAAGTAGGCAAATGTTGACAAAAGCTATTCAAATGGTTTTAAACTGATTACATAAGGAAAACCAACGTACGGAAAGTGATTGTCAGAAAAAGGGATGTAACAAATGTGGGTAAAATCCTTTGAAATGAAACTGTCAACAACAGCGAAGGAAAGGAAAGACAATGTAAAGCATGATAAATATACACATAACAGGATGGGCAAGAGGAGGCTATAAAACAAAATATGGTATTAAAATAGAAAGTGGCATCGAATGGTATTTAATCGTGACAATTTATTTTCTTAAACGATCAAACTGAAATGTAAAATTTAAAAAAAATATCCACGCAGGGACGTATGTAAACGTGTCAATGAAATGAGTAGCAAATTTGACAGAGCGATATTAATGTAAACTGTCGAGTGCTGCACATATTGAAAGTAAAGGGTTTAAGAATAATTTTTAAAAACATCGCATCGCAAGCATTTATCAAAGGGTCGAATATTTGAATAATTATAAAGCGTTCAAGAATCTAGTTTTATTAAGTCGACGTCTTAATATTTGAAAATGCAATATACACATATGATGGTGACTCATACGAGACCAGCGTGTTGAATTCAACAATCCGTACGTTTGTAATACTATGGCACAATAAAGCTGAATCCAGAAATGACGCTGATGTTATGCAATCATTGTTTCTTCCAGTGTAAGATAGCTTTATATTTAACCGAATGAGCACCAACAAGAATTCAGTAGAGGCGTAGCCTATAACCCATCGGAAAGCATATAATAAAGTTAAATCTTTAAAATGTACAAGCCTATATGCGTCAAGACATAATATAACGTAAATTCAGAAAACGCCAAGACCGACTGTTATTTTCGATGAAGTATCGTTTGCTTATAATAAAAGGCATTCACAGAAAATAAAATTATGCCCTGGCATTTCTGTGGATCCTAAGATAAAAATAATTCTGTTGAATTACATTCAAACAAGGTCATTTATGGACAAAAGTTATCACTAGAAAACCCACCATTTGAGCTGACTTGCTAATGGAACACAGGGCGAACTTGCCGAAGTATTAATTGTAACGGTCAAAGTGCTCTAACGATACAGACACTTCTCTAGCCAATCGATGAGGTGCAACCTTAGGAATTATCAGAAAGGTTTCATAAAGCAACATCAAGCATTCACAAAACTTAAAAGGCTTTTATCTGAAGAGGATGTTTTTTTTTTATCATTTATCTTAGGGTATCCAGATCATTTATAGGAATATCATGCCGGCAGACAGAATCTTTGAAATAGCAGCCAAGAAATCATATAACAACAATGAACGAAGAGGACTTCATCAAATGGATTGAACTATACAAATTGAACGTCTACTATGAGCTTGCATTGAAATATAACGTAAATAAAAAGCATCACACATATATCACAGCCTCTCCAGAAATTAATCTTTAAACATATTTCCATCAGACACATGTTGTTATTTTTTAATACCAGCACGGGAACTAAAACATAAAATGGATTGATATGCGTAAATCTTGAAAAAAGTAGTCAACTGTTGTTATGTATCAATCATCATTAAGTATATCATGTTATTGATCTTCATATCAAATTAATTGCATACGTCAATTTGCGTTTAAAAAAGTGAACGATAATTATTCTAAAAGAATACTATTAGAAGGTCCTTTCGTTTTTGCATTCTTTAACATAGTTTCTTAATGTGTTTCAATCAGTTATCAAAATAGTCCGTGGGAACCATTCTTATATCTAACGCAGAACATCACATGTTACAATATGCGATATCACCCGTTCTCAATACATAAGACTTTATCGAATCATGATATAATATATTTAAAGGTAAGATTGGTATAAATTTCCAAAATAAATCATCCAGCTCAGCCATTCTTTGAGCTCAGGCCATACAGTAGGAACCCGCTCAGCAAAGACGACCTTTGGGCTGATTAAGGATGCCATTTACTCGCCACATACGCCGTGTACCATTGATTACGGCTTAAACTTCTGCGGTAGTTCTGCAGCAGGACTGCAATATGCAATGACAAGAATTATTGGATTTAAACCAGATGTAGTATCGAGGCTGCCTTTGTTCTCACCGAGTCTTTATCTGGAAGCCGAGATTGGCCAGAATTTCAGTCCAAACTTCACACTTTCAAAGATAATCATTTGATTATTAACATTTTTCTTAGTTTTAGACTTTGTTTCATGATACATGAATATTCAGTCATCTTACTGTCAGAGACCATTTCGTTTCGCATAAAACAGGTTTGTTTTTCCAGGTAAAGAATGAATGCCACGCTAGTTTTGAGGCGTGGCTGGGGTAAAACATATCAGATTTCCTGTAAATTGTTGTATTTGAACGATGATAAAAAAAATCTATTTATGTTCAAAACAGTTGTTTTCGTCTGTAATTTGTTTGGTATGAAAGAAAATGTTCGAATATTCAGCTTCAAGATCAAGAGAAAGTTTGAAAACGGGATAACCGGTAATATACGGTAAGTTGTTAATTTACAAATATATATTTATTAAAATTTATAAAACATTTCTTAAAATTTTAAACATTTTTTGACAAACATTTTATGGTTCAAAGTGAAGTGTTCTATTTGGTCAAGGGGAAGTAACTACAAAGGATTTTTAAAGTAGTTCTGAAAGTTGATATTTTCACTCCTTATTTTGCAGTAAAAATATCAAATCGATATTTTCACTGTTGTTATTTCACTGATAAAACCCCATATTTACTCGAAAACCATAAAAGAAACCGTCATCTCTGTTAATGCTGAATTCACTCGGTATTATCGTATTTGTATAATACGTCGGCTTGTCCGTAATACTATAGTATCAGTAATCTAAAATCCGAATTGTTTAACAGCTTTCGGAGCTCTACATTATTCATATTTTCTAATGTAGACTTCTTTTGGTGAACAAATTTGGCCGTGAAGCGATTATTACATCCACTAGGTACAAATGACCTGCTTACGGGTTTTACATCCTTTCAGAAAAGAATAATGTTTGGGTGATTTTTTATTTTTGTGTTCAATGTCTTTAACGTTTACCCAGTGCCATAAAACCGGGTTTATGTATAAACATTTTGCTACTGAACTTGTTTCTGTGTTGGGGTAAAACATTTTATTACAGCAGCCTAGCTTTAAGCTGGTTTAGCCATTGTCACAAGGAGCTTATCTTCTCGCGATCGATGCTCTTCTTCTCGACACATATCTTTCACTACAGCTTCTATTAGATTATATTTCCACTTTAAACAATGCAATATACATAATATGTTACTTTTTGAACTTTCTCAAAGAAAAACCGGGTTACAAAATGTAATAAGTTTAACGAAACAAAAACGGGACAAAATAATACGCTTGAAATCATAATTAATATCTTACAATTATTGCAAAACTGAAAATGCAAGATTATTTTGCATCGCAATAAATTCCCTGTTTACTAGAAAGGGACTCCGTTTTGCCCGGAAATGGTTGTTATGACTGTTTTCCTTGTAGATTTTGACAAATACTGAAAATTTTGAAAGCAAATTCAGAAAGTTTGTCTCTTTTCTTAACTTTATTGTTGTATGCTTATTTAAGCAGGAATTCGCGTACACAATAAGCTTAGTAACATCAACGGAAATGACAGGGTACTGTTCAGATAGTTCTAATCTTCTAATTATTCAAAAAATCTAAAACTTATGTTCCCGATTGATAAATATCTCTATCTTATTTTCAATTAAATGCAAATTGTGTTTTGGGTGAAATATGTTTCATTCAGTTGTTGAATTCGATATTCACAAGTGAAATAAGGTGAAACCTGGTGCAATTTCTATATTGATGATAAATAGCTCATTTCTTTTAGAGAAAACCATTGTTTTTCTATTTCTAATCCTTATCTGAAAACACAATTTTATTTGTACGAAACACAAGTAAATCAGAATTGCAAAACAATGAATATACAAGGATGGCGAAAAATTAATACGGGCTTAAGTTGCTACCTTACCAGAATATTCATCTCACTGGACCCAAAACAACCGGTTTGGTAAAAACACTGACCCTATATCAATAAAACTGCACGCAACGACCACATACAATGTTTACCGCTCATAAATGCAACCATGTATTCAGAAAAAAATATGACATTCATTCTAGTTCCATGGAAAAATCATTTGCATTGCAGCTGTAATTACAATGCTCCAAGCTATTCTAAGAATTAATCCTGTAACATCCTATTATATTTGACATAGCAACCCCACAGTATCCAGTTTGATCATCAATACGTGTTATGCGTGATAGAACAAATGCTTGATGCATTGACAAGGGTACAAACCAACCTAGGCTAATGGAATCGTATACAACAGCTTTGCCCCTAAAGGACGCCAAACTGATCGATATTGACCTCAATAAAATATCAACTAAATGATAACTTAAATATTCATAATATTATGTTGTAGACCAAATGGACAATACCAAAGGTTGTAATCTAGACGATGATACTGATTATATGAGTATATTGTTTTGTATGTTAATTGAGTGGGATAGATAGGCAATCTTTAAAAACAAAGCCATACAATTATATGAACGAGGTAAAAACTAGGAATTGTATGATTTACAATAATAATATAATATAAAAAGTAGGCCGCTTTTGATATAATCTGTAACAATTTAAGTACACATTTGTTATGTTTTTCTTATCTGGGTTAATATAATGTGTCAACATAAAGCTCTTGAAATAAGAATCAGATAAGGGATTTTTTAGTGTCCCTGTCACGATGATATCTTATTTTTACAGCGTTTTATAAGGCTATCCTGCGATATAATATGTCTTATCGGAACCATATAATCTATACCATCTTTATATGTTGTCAATATCTGATATGGAGAAGGAACTTTGATGTTCGTAACAACATTTGTAAAGTCAATATTTGATTTTAATAATGAAATTGTGAAAGCATTGAGTTTATTAATCTAGTCCATTAACGTCATCCATTACGAATAGTGTGTCAATAATGTAATGTAATGGGAACTTCACTTAGATTGTACCAAATGATACACTGTAATCTCTTTTATGCAAACGTAATATTGGGATCTCCTCTTTGTATCTGTAAGACGAGTGACAACGATTTTCTCCTACCACTGAATGCATTTCTGACAAAGGAGATAAAGAGAATTACTCCAACGTACTTTATAATTGTCCTCCTCTTAGTTGCTTAGTAATAGTAGTAACAGAAGCAGTACAGTAACAGAAGCAGTACAGTAGCAGCAGCAGGAGTATTAGTAGTATTAGTAGTAGAAGCAGAAGTAGAAGTAGTAGCAGTAGCAGTAGCAGTAGTAGTAGTAGTAGTAGTAGTAGTAGTAGTAGTAGTAGTAGTAGTAGTAGTAGTAGTAGTAGTAATAGTAGTAGTAGTAGTAGTAGTAGTAGTAGTAGTAGTAGTAGTAGTAGTAGTAGTAGTAGTAGTAGTAGTAGTAGTAGTAGTAGTAGTAGTAGTAGTAGTAGTAGTAGTTGTAGAAGTAGTAGTAGGCTCATTTTTGAATTTTTAACTACAGGGCTTGTTTCTGTAGTTTTCTTCCTATTATTCGTATAGATTCTGAATTCAGATAACCTAAAGGCACCTAATTAGTAGCAAACAACAATTTTAATATTTCAAATATAAATCCAATTTGTATATTTTTTGTTCCAATGTAAAAATTGTGTTTTTACTGAACGATGTTTTCCATAATTCGTAATTTAGGGCATGAAATTGGCTTTATTTTCATTTAATTAACAATGGTACTTTAGATACTGCCGACGATGTATATAGAGATTTCCATGTGTATCGGCTGTTTTCAGAATAAATCTTATTACATTTCATTAACCATACGGTTACAAGAGCTTTCTGTTAGTGATAGTATTGCTGTCAAGTTTAAGTGTGTCAATTAAGAATACATTTTTTTTATTAAAAACAAAACAGAGCACAATATTAATTGACTCAATCCATACATAAATCAGCAAATTAACAATAGAACAAGATAAACTCAGCAATACCTATGGAATTGTAGAATATTTAATACTTCTCTCAATAAGTTTTGTCTGATTACAGATACAGTCTTGAAATTCTTGGATCTTTACTATCTCTCTCGACTAGTTTGTCTGAATAAAGATACATTATTAAAATGTTAGGATCTTTACTATCTCTCCCAACTAATTTGTCTAAATACAGATACATTATTACAATTATATGATATTATACTACTTCTCCTAACTAGTTAGTCTAATTGTGGATACATAATTACAATTGTATATTCTTTACTATCTTTAGTTTAAACATATTTATTATGCAAAAAAACAACAATACAGCATTTGTTACAAACATATAAAATAAAGGATTGGAACGGTAGAATTAACTAATAAAGTTCCTTTCCTTGAATGGTTATTTGCAATAGTATTAAATACATGTTTTACTAAATAAAGGATTAATATGATAGCTCTCAGAGTAGTAAGATGATTTTAGATAGAACGGTGGTAAAATTTCAAATTTAAAGGAATTTAATATCAGATAATGAAAAAAAAAGCAAAAGAAGATAATGATAAGCTATGTTGAGATAGGAGAAGGAAAGAAGAAAGGCAGAGTAATAGTCATAGGATGGATTTAAACTGGAGTCGATTAATAAAATCTTTTTGTTAAGTGAATATATTTACTATCTTTCACAACTAGTCTGTCTGACAACGGATATTTTATTACACTTGCATGCTCTTTACTATCCCTCCCAACTGGTTTGTCTGATTGGGGCTACATTAATTCAATTGTGTGCTCTTGTTTGTCTGATTACGGAACATTTTTACAATTATAGGATCTTTACTACTACTCCCAACTAGTTTGTCTGATTACAGATACAGTATTACAATTGTAGGATCTATCTTTCCAAACTAATTTGCCTGATTACAGATACAATTTTGCAATTGTAGGATCATAACAAACATGCCCATGATTAATTGCCTTCGTTTTTATCAGCACAAGTTCTACCAGTCTATGGTATCTGAGTAACAGTGAAAACAACAACAAAAAAGTAGCTCGAACAATGATACCGTCGTCTCTGTCAATGCTGACTTCATTAGAAATAGACGTAAGGCACTCACCAACGTAGGTTATAATATTAGCTTAAACTAACTAGTATATCATGCGCAGGTAAGAAACTATTGCAGTAATCTAAATTCCGACGAGCTTTACAGCCACCTTCTATGCTCTACGTTATGCATGTATTGCAATGCAGAATCAAATATTGAATACTTCCTTTTTCGATAAAAACTTTTTCGCACACCAGCGATTACTCCATCCTATTACAAACCATACGAAGAAAGTGATATTCGGTTTCTTTCAGAAGAGGGTATTCTTTGGATGTTCAATGTTTTATTAAGAAAACCATAGGTATTACGAGCTCATCTTCTCTCGATCTCTGCTCTTATTCTAACACATCTTTCACTACAGCTTCTAGTATTTTATGTTTCCACTTATTAGTTGTGCTTTTTAGACGCTTTTGCTATGTATTTAATTTGACGTTTTTGGAGAGAGTCAAAACTGACCATTAGAAGAACACTCTTCGCCCTATCCCCTTGCATGGTTGATATTTTAACTAATGTTTCAAATATTGTGGTTAATTTGCATTGATACTTTTATTGTATTAACTGTTTTAATGCAATAAAATTATTCAAGGTTAATACTGACGGCTAAGAAGGTTAACTTCATAGACGTCAGCAAAGAAAACCTAAAATGCAATATAATATTACTAGATAAAGCTATACGACAACACCATCGAATAAAACACACTTGAAATCATAATTCCATAAAAATATCTTACACTTATTGGTGAATCTAAATTGCAAGAATATATTGAATCCTGCAAAAAAAATCCTGGTTACTATTAAAGGGCCCTTTTGCCCGGAAATGGTTTTCCTAGCATACGCTGAATAATTTCGAATGGAGATCTAGAAAATTAGTCCCTTATCTAAACTTCAGAATGTTGAAAATATATTGCATTATCTATCTTAAGGATGAATTTTCCACTGATGATTTCAAAGAAAATGCTCTCGAGTGATAACAAATTCTTTCTTTCTTATTTTGTTATTGTTATTTACGAAATGCTTGTCTTTTTAAAACAGTATTTGAGTTGAGTGGCAAAACTCGATAGTTCCCAGCTGGAAGAAACATTGTACAGTCTGGTTCAATTTTAATATTGCCGATAAACTGCTAATTTAAGATAAAACAACAACATTTGTTTACACAATATCATTTGTATGAATCAATAGCATAATGGAATTGCAAAACAAGGTATAAACAGGGAGGGCAAATAATTATTCGGACAAAAAACTGCTTCCTTTCCAGTGAAGTTGCCTCTGTGGCCCAAAGAAAAACTGTATTGAACCGCACACAACCTATCGGGACAAATCCAATATCAACGACACATGTAGTACATTATACTCAGTAGTGCAACCATATTTTCAGACAAAACCAATACATTTATTCCAATTTCATTGAACAATCATTTGCATTTGCACGACCGCTTTATTTTCAATGCCTTCTGAGGATTCATCCTGTTATATGACAGAAACTTCACAAAATCAGTTTGATCATTAATACTTGTTATGCGTTAATAAACAAAACAAAAATACATTGACCAGGTTATCCACATACCCAGCTTTACACAGAAAACATCGAAAGCAAACCAAAAATAAGTTTAATCGTAAATTGTGAATTTGAAATATCTCATAACCTATTTGTATAAGCAATGATACAAAGGCAATCATATTTACTGAATTTTGATATAGTCATACATCATGAAATCCAGAAAGTCGTAAAACATCTCGAAAGTTTGAAGCCCAATTTCTAGCTGCAGGATTTGAATATATCGCTCTTTATTCCTTACACATAGTTAGCCTTCGAATACAATGAATATTTTTTAAACATATTTAAAAAGCAAAATTCACACATATTGTTCGTTATACAACGGAAAACGACCAAGCTCACTTGATGAAGTCTATGTTTTTGAAGACCTTTTCACTTTAAATATCTGTTAACAAAATCTGTTTTACTCTTTAATCGAAAAGCTTCACAATGCTAGTTTCGCAACATAACAGTGGATTTCCAGCAATTACAATAACTTTTTGGAGTGATCTATGAAGGCCTTTTTTCGACTCGGATATCAGAGCGGTATGGTCTGCAAACAGAACTAGATAAAAAGTCAGTTTTTAACGTTTTTAACTTAAGCCTTAGACTTGCTCAGAACATTTATAACAACACAAAATTATGCGATAAAGGGAAGTTTAATTGGACAGTTGTAGAACGTTTTCTAATGTAACTTCATTTCTAATAATAATGTTTTAACTAGAATAATTATTCCATATATAACTTACATTGACAATATTTGATATACTTGCATGTTTTTTCTGTGTTTCGTTTTTGTTTTAATTATTTTATTATTGAGTGAGGCTAAACGACTGAAATCATAAATCACTCAACAAAAGATCATCAGTTTAGAAATTGTTAAAAAATATGTAGTTGTTTTCTGTATATTCTTTGAACAGTACTGTATATGTTTATCTTTAATGACTGTAAAATAGTCCTTTTTAATTTTGTTATCACTTAGAACTACAATATATAGCAAATATTTACGTATAATTGTTACTTTGTTTATCTGTATATACTTTGTATATACTGTTTGAATAAATGAAATGTCCATGAAAAAAGAAAGAAAAAAGTTTTAACCGCTGAGCCCAGTAGTAACTCCTTGTTGCATATGAAACGCACTTTTTTGTTCTCCCTGTGTATTTCCAATCCATTTCAATCGAAGGAATCAAACAAGCATAATTAACCGACGTGTTTCGACGTTCACGATGACACAAATAATTAGCGATATCTGAACAGTATTTTTTATCTCAACCAGATTTCTTGAGTACGTTAATGTGACAAAAGCCACCTTTATGCGCTCTACGGGATACACGACACTGTCATTAAACATTTAAGTGACAAATGTGACAGAATGCTACGGGAAGAAAAATATACAATAAAGGAATAAGATACTTATAACAGAGGTTAGCCTTTCAGTAATTTACTGAAGGAACTAGACGGCAAGTACACTTTGAGATAAAAACTAATTTGGTTGCTAGGAAGGTTACAAATTCCTGTAAAAAAATGATATGATCTTGACAAAGATTGACGTTCAAGTCGTTGCTATGGTCGTTGACAGTGTTGCGCTTAGCAATAATGCTATTCGATAGTCTCAATTTAAAAGGGACCCGTTTGTTTAGAACTTAATTGAAGTAAACAACTTGATCAACCGAATCGTTGTTATCTTTTAAACGTGAAATGAATACTGATTTGCAGTTCAGGAATAAACAAGTACAGCTGAAACAATTTTCTCAAGTTTCATTAGAAATACAGCAGATCACAAGCGTATCCATTTAATGTCCAGGGCAATAGCCATTTGAAAGTTAACAACGTTGGCGTAAAACAACGGTGTCAACTTTTACAAAGGTCGGAACAATGGACATTAGGCTTCTGTTTTAATACTTTTCGTGCATCGTGTGCTTATGTGCCGGTATGTATCTGAAATACTCCATTTGCATTTATAATATGGAAAATTTATACTTCTTTATTAAAAACACTGTTCTACTTATTTTGATTATACTATTATGTTTTTAAAGAAATCGACTTTTGTTTGGATATGACTTCAGATATTTTTAGAACACCGGTCCAGAACATATTCCATGCCCAATATATCCACGGTGTTGTGGTGTCTTTTATATAAACATATCAATATCGATATGTTCCAAGTGTTTACCGTTATAAGTTCTTGGAATCTTACATCTCAAACTTTTACGAACCCATTGACAGATATAAGGTTTTTGTCCAAAGTGTAGGGATAATAAAAATCATTAAACGGATGCCAATGATTCAATTATTATATGTTTTGCAATGAAGATATTATTACTTGGTTTATCCATGATATGGCCTTTTAATGTATCAATTTCACGCATATTGGCACCAAATAAAGCAATGTAACATATTTATTATTGCAATGCTACCACATTTCTACTTAATTCTCATTTTTGACATGATTCCAAATATCCTATTAAAAGATAGGGCCGTGAAATTTATTGTTTAAAATGTGTTAATGTACTTTCTGTATCTGTAATTGGCCGAAAGTAACACCAGCATATATTTGCATGAAATAAGTGATTTCTGTGGCAAATAAGTCAATATATATCCACTTATTGATATGAATCAATCTTATTAATATGTACGAGCTAACCAACATTAATTTCAAAGTAATTTGACAAATTAATGACCTTTACACAAGTTACGGAATGTATAATGTTTTTGAAACATATTAAAACATTTGGTATTTTCCAAAATGTCCCCCAAACTAGCCAACATTCATCATTAGTATACCAATTAACACGATAATAGATCATTCAGTATATGGTCATCTATATGAATCAAGTGATAAAGTACTAAGCATTCTGTTTCTAGACTTAATCTGTGTTTATTATACATTATGTGTTTTATATTTTTAATAATCGAGTATTTCTTCGTTCATACGTCTTTGTGTTCCACACAAAAAGGTTATAGTTTATTTCAAGGGTCTTCATAGAACTAAATCAACAGTAGATAGTGTCGGCGATGAATATTAAGTATCCGTGATCATGACACAATTGTTTAATTAAGTATCGTCTGTGCTTGGAATAAATATTGTAACCTCATATTAATTACGCGGTTTCAACAGCTTGCGGATATTAATAATATTGTTATTAAGTTTCAGGGCATCGAATGTCATATTTATTTGTAATTAAGGACAGAAAAGAGTATGTATTTTAGTTTACTTTATACGCCATTGTCTTCTGTTTGATGCTGGCTTCTATATTAGAAAAACAACATAACTCCTGATTTTCTGACCGTTTTAATGTGTTGACCAGATATTTCAACGCATTCTTGGGCTTTTTATAATCTTTGAACATTCTGTGACTCTTGTTCAGTGTCTTCTAAACTGTGTTATTGTGAACTATTTGGCGTCTTGACTTATTCAGTATTGACCTTAATGCAAACCATCAGCGTTACATTGTGTATAAATAACTGATCTATACAGAAAATGAAAACCAATTGCACATGATCATAAGAATGACCACGCTGCTAATTTAATGCCACACCAATGGCCACGATATTGGCTAGATGCAACATTTTACACAATTGCAGAGCTTGGAATTCAATGCAAAACATGGTCTCTTACAATCGATGCGCACAGTAATATGTATAGCTGTATCATGGCAAACAGTTAGACATGAAGCGGCATAATACACAGATAATGTTTGATACCCGGATTCGCACTTATTTTATACATACAAAGCATTATCCTTTGATGAAACGAGCTACGCACACATCGCTGGCATTTGTTCTTTAAATTGCGTTCAAACTTTCTCTCATGTAACTTTTTCCTGGCCTGGATATAAGAAGGTCATGTCCGGAATCAAAAATGGCGGACTGCCAAAACTAAAACCATTTTGTTTACTGTATAACAGCAATGTTACCAATAGATGCTCAACTCCACAGTATTTTACCCATATTGTTAGTTGGGATAACTAGAGTATAAGGATGCAGATGCTTTAAAGGCAGTTATTAATGATTCAGATAAGGGCTCATGCTTTGTTATAAAACAATTGAAAAGCATAGAGTTGAAATATGACATACCATCTATGGATGAGATTCTTGCATCATCTTCCATAATTCAAAGTGAGACGGCATGTTCAATAATTAAATTTTGATAACCGGACAAACCTTATACATACCAAGCATTATCCTTTGATGAAACATGCCTCGGTTCTTTAATGGCTTTCAAATTCCTCTCTTTTCAGAAAAAGTGTTTACACACTCAATTCACGGTTCTAGAAATACAATTATATATTCAACAATTTAATGAGATGAAAAAAAATGGAAGTGTGCTCCACGTCATTGAAAATAGTTCATTTGAAGAAACGTGTATTAAAACTTGCAAACAGCGTTATTTGATGGAAATGTAATAGAGTATTGCAGATATACGCGTAAATAATACTTTTGAAAATTACAACATGATATGAATCCGAATTCCAGCAATTGTCATACGCGATGGTGATGAGATATTCCCCGTTCGTCTAGGGACATCACTGCGTTGAATATTAATAAGAAGATTCGATATATAGCGCATTCATACACAACCATCTCATACTTGTATATTATTTGGAACATTTGTTTCTAGGTGTCACAACATTTTGACCTTCCTTTCTTTCCTAACGAATAACTATGTATATACTCCTCTTTGCTTAATAATAAGACGTCACATGAAACAGTTGGAGGTTTTTAGGTCCAGGAAAAAATAATGTATCTTACTCGACTGCGGAAATAAACGTATTTATGATGGAGACATAACATCTTCGTAATTGACGCGAGACGTCAATTGGCCTTTAAATTAAGAGAAGAATGTTTTTGCACTAATGTAAATCAAATGAAAATAGTAGTAATAATCCGTATTTGTCAGTGTTCTAAATAATACCAACGACAAAATAAACGCTTTGAAGCATTCTTCGTTCATCTATCGCGCGTTTTTGTTCAACGCTCAGTGTGACTACTATACGTCTAAATAAAAACATATATACTTTCAATGTGATCAAACGTCAAATGGACCTATAAATATTGTGAAAACAAGTATTGGTCAAATCTCCCTGTCCTCATATTTCCTTGATCGTATTATGGTACAAGAAGAACATTTTGATTTAACCGTTATTAGTTGAGTGGATGGCATAGTTTTAGTTTTGTTAACTAACACCCTGTATATTGTATCCTACCTAATCATCATGTAAGATCAGCGGGACACAGCCTGATTAAGACAGCTAACGGACGTTATTGCGCTGCATGAATGGGTTTTTAATCTTTTTCTAGTCTTTCCCCTGGATTTCTTGGAAAGAAATACGATTTCATTAATACGATTTTTTCGTTGATAAAGATATGTTTGTGTTCCAGATAGAGAACACTATTTAAAAAGGAATTATTTCTACACCAATGATTGGAATAATTGTTTCAATTTGGTATGCCAGATGGACCCGTAGCAGTGCTATGTATTAGTTAATGAGTTAAATCTGTACATTCGTTTAATTGAGCAACTATTGATAAACGTTGGGACAAGTATGTGTTTGGCTTACCCAAATGAGTTCTTGTTAAGTTTTTAATGACCGTGCCAATGTGGATTCCCCAACATTTAACATGACTATACTTTACTATCTGTAGGTGTCTTATAGCGTTGTGAATCTTGTTTTGTGCTTGTGGTCCTTTATTTGGCGAACCCAAATAAATTCTTGTTTAGTTTCTAATGACCGTGCCAATGTGGCTACCCAAACATTTAACATGACTATACTATCTGTATATTCACCTGAACAATAAACATAAACATTCAAAAGTTGAAATATTCCGATACCTAATTTTGATTGTATGTTACTGTTACTTGGACCGTAACTAAGTGTCTTCCGTCATGTTGCAGCAGATAATCCCCACTTCCCCCGACAACATCCAGAAATGCCCCGTATTCAAATTGTGCAGATGGTTCTGATTTTACTTTCTTTTCAGTATATATATTTACATGATTTATTTTATGGCTTATTATTTACACTGATATAATTTCCAAATTTTCAGTTGTGTTATATATTTGATTAAGACTTTTTAAACCAAAATTGCATCTAATATACCTTTTAATTCAAGCTGTTATTAAATGCCCAAAACTAGGGCTTATACGTAAGTAAAGTCACAGTGGCATTGGCGGAAATTGGCGAAAGTCAAACTGTTTGCTATGAGGCAGGGAAGCAATTTAACTAACAAGATTACGGTATAGTGGGCGTATTTTACGGGAAGCTATGCAATTTGTCTAAAATGAAATTACTTGGCATAACAGCCGTATTAAAGAACTAGCCAAAGTGTGACCACGTTGGTAATTATTGTGAACGGAACTTCATACGATTTCGGGGAGTAACAATGTTACAGAACTTAGCTAAAAGGGATTTCTAGCTCACAACATCCGTAACGGGGTTAATCATGCTTGACGAAAATTAGGAAAAATAGGTTTTTTATCACATTTTGCAAAGTAAATTCAATGAATATCTCAGCAAGATTTAATGTAGTCGTTCGCTCATAAAATGGGCAATGTAGAAATAGTAGAATATTCTTGAAAGAAAATGTAGGATAAAATATGAGCAAAATGAACAGTACGAATAAATGAATCAAGTAGGAAAAATGGACCAATTGACAGCCTGAAATGAAATAATTCGCGAATCAGCTATTGCCAAACAATAACGGCCCATGGGGCTAACGTCATATTAGATTGTAATAAAAGTCTACCATGCATCATATGGAAGAATTGTAGAAGAATTTCAGGATATAAATCAACACGTTTATTCTATATGTTCTGATCATTTGGTATTCTTGCATGCATTTCAGCTCTGAATAAGACTAGCTGTCAAGTGGGTGCTACCGGGCATTGCAAGTGTTACACTTAATATCATTACTGCCCATGTTACGCTCTTCACAGATAGGGACTGCTATTTCTATGCCGCGAATGCAGTGTTTAAACCTCAAGAATTCTTTGTCTAAAACATATTTATAATTTGATTTAATAACAAGAAAACCACTGATGCAAAATATCAAAGGTGCTGTGAAATAAATTGTTTTCCAGCATGATATACTATATTGTTAGTAAGAAAAACAGATAAATGAACAAACAATTCTATGTTTTAATAATTTAAGAGCTCGATTGCATCGTTTGCTATTTCTGTTTCCCTGTCGTTGTATTAATTAGATAAACTTCGGAATTAGTCAACCGTGCCTGTAATTGAAACAGGAAAACGCTGGGAGTTTAAAACAAAAATTGTAATAACATTTTTAGTAAGCTAAGTGGTTAACATTTTTAGTAAGCTAAGTGGTTTTTTAAAGCGATTGTAAACATGTTAAAATTGCTACTTACGTTATCAATGATAGAAACATGCACCATTCGCCACGTGTAGCGCACAAGTAATATTTCATAATATGTACTACACGTTTAAAACTATTTCATTTCATAGAAAATGGGTATAACATTATGCATATTTCAGAAAATATTTTTCTCATCTATACCAAATAGATGAAAAAATGAAATATTATTGTAATAATATATCATTCTCGCTTTGTCATTCGAATTTCTGAAAAACGTTTTGAATACGCGTAAACACGAAGCAGTAAATACATAAAAAAGTTGAGCCTTTAAAAATTCTTTGAATATTTTTACTTTAAACACGTGCGCTATCCATTCTATCCCAAATATAGCAAGAAAATGATCGTATTTCGGATGTCTACAGTATAGTTAATACGCATTTAACTTATCTTTGCGCAGTGCATACATTAGAACATTCGTTTGTACATAGTGAGAACAGAAGTCACTCCTGTGTCATGCGTTACCTATACAATATAATATGTTACATAACCGTACTGTTTAAACAAATTTTATTGGTAGTAAAACAAGAACAATATCAAACAGCAAATAAACCTTCTATTCAAAACAGCAAATAAACCTTCTATTCAAGCTCCCCCCACCCCCGCCCCCCTCCCCCCATGTCATATGAAGAAAACTCGGATCATGAATACAACTTGGCAGCAAACCATTTTAGGAAATGTGTAAAGTTGACATTACGGACGCTATTCAAATGGTTTTTAAACGAACCGGTCAATGTAACAGCACCAAAGCTATGACAGGTCACTTTCGCTGAGAAAGAAAATACTAAAGAAGATGTTAAGAGGGACTGGTTACATAACGGAAAACCAACGTACAGAAAGCGATTCTCATGTGTTACGTTGTTTTGTGTAATGAAATCAAGGGAGGCTACTACAGTGAAACGAAGTCAGAAGTTACAGAATTCACTTTTTTGAGCAAAATAAGAACAAAATATTTTATGTTTTAGCAAAATTAACAAATTGCTAATACGAAAACAATTATCAAATGTCACAGCACAAAAAAATCAACAAAAAAGCGGTACTTATTTTATGAGTATTCACTAATCGTCATTTTATGTAAACGTAACGCGGCCATTTTAAACGAAGTAAATATTCGTGGAATTTTTGACGATCATAATATACAGAATTGAGGGAAGTTCAATCGCTATTTCTATCGTTGACGCGAATTCGCCTTCTTCTCTGTATTGGCGAGCTGCTCATATTTATAATAATAAACATGGATAATGCAGCAATTTGTGAAGTTTGAAATGGCAAACAACTAGTTCACTGAAACATGTGTGAAGTAGCTGTCTAGATTGATTGGAAGTGTTTTCTTCTTCGTGATTATCCTCATGTGTATTTGGAGAACACGAGAACCATGTTCCTGAATATTAACATGCTTCTGGAGCGTGAGTAAAGTTAGTTGATTCAATGTATTTAAAAATTTTACCAGTTTTTTTTTGGTCAAGCTATTTTTAGCAATGCGGAAGTAGTTCCGAGATTACACAAGATACTCGCATGATACGGAATCAAAATGACACGGATTTTTAAATACGGCGTGCTGTATTTTCACTGTTCGATATAGAAAAGAAATTTAATAAGCATATATAGCAAATATAGGACACATGTAGTATCTCGGACCTCTGGAGACGGCGGTAAATTATGCACTTTTGGTTATTTAGACTAAACAGTTGCTTCTGATTAGGACTCTCACCTCTATCTAAAAGAGGAATCGCAATTAAAGTTAACGTTTAATAAGACACATAATGGTTATAAACTTAATTTAATTGATTGGATTACAGGCCAGGATTACACTACCTACAACAGAATCGTTAATCAAATCCTTCCAGAAGGAGAGAGCCTTATGTAGCACCCAATTTATCTGCCTGTAGGAACAGCTTCGATCAAATCAAGGTAGCTGTTTTTTCTGTGGCCCTTGGCAACAACTCATGCGGTGTTCTATTTTCCAGGAACATTCATTTATATTCCCTGAACTCGATGGCCTGGAGTATAAACTGAAACATATATGAAATATTTCAAATAAACTTTCCTTCAGTCACATTTCAGTTGTTAACTTTAAATTTGTTTTTTTTTCTCTAAAGAAGCACCACACTTAAAACGTTTGTCGATTCCTATTTACCATTATTTACAAATCGCCTACTCTGAAATGTTTACTCTGAAATTCTCGCTTTCTTTGCAGTTGTTTGTCAGCATAAACACTCTAAATTAATGAGTATTCACTTGTATTGTGCAAAAACAAAACACCCAAACTCTTATAATTTTATATTAATTTAATATAAAGTTTGTACCTTGGTAAAGATAAATCTTTTATACGCCATGTCATTCTTTTGCTGTAACACCAGTCCAGCGTCTTGAATACAACAACCCTTACGTTTGTGATGATGTGACACAATTAAGCTGAATCCACAATAACGCTATTGTTTTGTGATCATTGTTAAATCCAGTGTAAAATGGCATTATATTTAACCTAATGAACACCAACAAGAAATCATTAAAGGCGTAGCCATTAATCCGTCGGAAAGCATATAATAAATTTCAATCTATCAAATTTACAAGCCTTTATGAGTCCAGGCAGAGTATAACGTAAATTAAGCAAACTCCAAAACAGACATGTTATCTTTGATGAAGAACCTTTTGCTAATAAAAAAAGGCCTTCATAGTAAATAAAAATATGCCCTGGTATTTCTGTGCATCTTAAGATAACAATATGTCATATTGAATTGTTTTAAACAAGGTTATTTATGGACAATTGTTATCACTAGAAAAGTCATTATTCAAGCTAACTTGCAAATAGAACAGTGGGCGAACATGCCCAAGTATTATTTGTAAGGTATTAAATAATACTATAACCCTTTCAGAAAGTTTCAAATGTTAATGACATGTGTGGGCGCCTTTTAGGTATACCGACAACTTGTTGACAATTCAAAATAAGAATAATTACACAATACCTTCTTTCATTCTGGTATAAAAACAATCAAATTTAAGTCCGACGAGTGCACAATTTGTTGCCTAATGGTATTTTCTTAGTAGCATAATTCCATCCAAGGGCGTAAAATTATCAGACCAGAATAATCCTTTAATGCGTCACGACATTAGCTCAAAGTTATCAGCTTTACCAAACACTGTTTTTTACACCAAATCTTACAGAAGTTACATTCCCACTTAGGAGCCTCTTAAAGAAACATGTCGAGTTTATCTTGCAGAACAAAAACACACGTGTGTTTAAACAATCAAAAATGTTATTTTTGCTTCGTAACTTGACAAACAGCTTGTTATAGAAACATATGGTCTTACGGTTCTAGATATTTTAAGGGCCGCCCTTCCTACATGAAAACGAATCTCTTCGGTGAAATTTAATTTTTTTGTGGTTCACGTGGATCTGCTGGTGTTTAGCTTAGGTACACAATATTCTTCGATGACCTATTCTTAACTTTCAGGTATGAACTCTTTAAGCAGGTTCTTCATCTGGAAGCCAAACGTGGCCAGGAATTTAATCCAAATTTAACTCGTTCAAGCTCGATATCCAGAATACAGCTTGGCTATAGTAGCTAACAGTTACCGGCGTCAAATACATGTGAATGTGTTGCACAAAAAAATAAAATCGAGTAGTTCCTGCTCGGTAATGTTGAAGTTTTGTTTAACATGTTTAAAACTATTTTGGCAAAGTTTACCGCACGCTCACTGTTTAGTTGATATTGTTAAGAACACCATCAGCGCACAACCCAGATGCATTTACATTGAAGGAGTCCTGGCGGTACATGGCATAATCATATAAATATGATGGAGGTTCGGCTGGATATCTTTAAAGCTAAATACAATTCTATATCCTTTAAGACCACTTGTTTAATACGTATTGGATAACTGTACCATTTGCGAAAAAGAAACATTGGAATATCTGCAACGAAGTAGCTAGATTAACTGGAGACGCACGTGTAGTTAAAACTGCTAGATTAAGATTGAAAATCGGCATGATTGAACTGTCGCATAGAAATGTAATAGCTAGTTTAATTTTACAAACATACCCATGGTGAACTGCCTGTGTATTTATCAGCTTTTCATTTATGAATTTTCAGGTCAAGATTTATAACTAATAATACATATAAAAATATATATTGAGGATATTGATTGGTGGCAAAGCCATTTATGATATACAAAACAGTCCATTAACGTCATCTATTACGAATATAGTAGTAGTAGTAGTAGTAGTAGTAGTAGTAGTAGTAGTAGTTGTAGTAGTAGTAGTAGTAGTAGTTTTAGTAGTAGTAGTAGTAGTAGTAGTAGTAGTAGTAGTAGTAGTAGTAGTAGTAGTAGTAGTAGTAGTAGTAGTAGCAGTAGTAGTAGTAGTAGTAGTAGTTGTTGTAGTAGTTGTAGTAGTTGTAGTAGTAGTAGCAGTAGCAGAGGTAGCAGTAGCAGTAGCAAAAGCAAAAGAAGTAGTAGTAGTAGTAGTAGTAGATGTAGCAGTTGCAGCAGCAGCAGCAGCATAAGAAGCAGTAGCAGAAGCAGTAGTAGTAGCAGTAGTAGTAGAATTAGGTAGTTTATTGGCAAGCTATTCATGGTTTTGTGATTTATTTCGGGCCATTTACGCAATATCGGATATAACTCTGATCAGATATTGGACGGATGGTCCACATTCTCAAAATCATTTGAAGTTCATTAAGATTTACAAAATTTGCCAAAGAATGCTGTATGACACGGAATGTAAGGTCTGAATTTAACAAATAAATTATATTTTCCGTTCATAATTTCCCTGCAGCTGACCCAATATTCATGTTATGTATACCAGTATCAATGACTACGGTGAATGATAAAAGGTAAATCAACTTGTCTCAGACTAAAAAGAACTTTGAATGTATGTATGTGGTGTTTATACATTTAAAAGTTCCTTGTCCTTTGGGCCCATGCCTTGTTCCTCTAAACAGGGCTCATTTTTGATTTTTTAACTACTGGGCTTGTCCCTGTAGTTTTCTTCCTATTATTCGTATGGATTCTGAATTTAGATTAAGGCACAAAATAGCAAATAACAAATGTAATATTTCAAATATAAATCCAATTTATATATTTTTGTTCCAATTTAAGAATTGCGTTTTTAATGAACGATGTTTTCCAAAGTTCGTAATTTAGGGCATGAGATGGGCTTCATTTTCATTTAATTAACAAAGACACTTTAGATACTGCCGACGATGAATATAGAGTATGACGTGTGTAACGGCTGTGTTCAGAATAAATCCTATTTCATTTCATTAACCATACGGTTACAAGAGCATTCTGTTACTGATAGTATTGCTGTCAAGCTTAAGTATGTCAATTAATAATACATTTTTAATTAAAAACAAAACAGAGCACAGTATTAATTGACTCAATCCATACATAAATCAGCAAATTAACAATAGAACAAGATAAACTCAGCAATACCTATACAATTGTAGAATGTTTACTACTTCTCTTAATTAGATACAGATGCAAAATATTTTGCTAGATAAAATTAAACGACACTATTATGGGGTAAATATTATACATTTGAAACCATAATTTTATTTAACACTTATTGCAAAATTTAAAATGCAAGAATATATTGAATCCTGTTCAGTTCTCTGGTTACTACTTAAGGACACCATGCCCGGAATGGTTTGATTTGTGTTTACTGAGAACTACTGAATATTTTCGAATGGAGATGTAAAAAAATAGTTCCTTATCTAAATTTCAGTATGGTGAAAGTTATATTGCATTCTTATCTTAAAAATGAATTCATGTACAAAACCTTCTCAGTACCATCCAAGAAAACACCAGTGTATTGTAACAATAATTCTTCCACTGATGATTTAAAAATATGTGATAACAAATTCGTTCTTTCTTATTTTGCTATTAATTTAAGAAATGCTTGTCTTTTTAAAGCAACATTTCAGTTGAGTGGCAAGCTTCGGTTATTCCCAGCTGGAAATGTTTTGTACAGCTTGGTGAAATTTTAATGATGATGATGCATTGATAATTAAAGAGAAAAACGACAACATATATTTTTATATTTTGAAGCTTCATTTGAGCAAACAATATTATTCGTATGAAACACAATCACAATGGAATTGCTTAGCAAGGAATGTAAAGGGAGGGCAAATAATTGATTCGGACGAAAAACTGTTTCCTTCCCAGTGAAGTTGCCTGTATGGACCCAAGACAAACTGTATTGAAACGCACACAACTAATCGGGACAAATCCAATATCAATGGCTTGCCCTAAACGACACATGTAACACATTAAACTCAGAACTGCAACAATTACATTAACTCTAATTTCACGGAAGAATCATTTGCATTTGCAAATTATGTTATTTCCCCGACAGCTTTAATTACAATGCCACAGACTCTTCTGGAAATTAATCCGGTTATATCCTATTATCATTATTACATAAACCTCACAAAATCAGTTTGATCACCACTACTTGATATGCGTTATAAACGAAAATATACATTGACCAGCTTTGCAAATACACAGCTTTACGCAGAAAACATAGAAAGAAAACCAAAACTAATTTGTATCATATATAACGGCGCTTTTCTGCGAAATGTCGCAGACGCGTGAAATAATACCCTTATGAACAAGTCATTGAACTGTCGTAACATTCCATATACTCTATACCTTTTTATATATCCTTTTTATTTTTCGGTTTTAATTTAATTTCATTTAAATTACCCCTATCTGTTAAATTTCCATAAATGGTACAACTGTCGCGTATGTATGTACTTATGTATGAATGTGTGTTATGTTCTTTTGTGTATTGAAGTCAAGGCAGGCGCCCTCAGCAAAACCAGCAGTTAGATATTAAATTCACTTTATTGAGCAAAAACAACAACAAAAAATGTGCTATATCCCAGCAAAAAAACAACAACAAATAACTAATACGAAAACAATACTTGAATGACACAGCATAAAACCCCCACAAAAACACATCAAATCATAACGTTTGTATGTTTTACGAGTAAACCAATCGCCATTTGCTGAAGATTTTACATGACAAATTGAACGACATAGTGGTTGTACGTAGAAGTGTTTGAAGATCATTTTATGTAGAACGGAGGACTTTTCGTGAGCAAATCGCTATCACTATCGATGACACGAATTCGCCTTCTTTTTTGTATGGCAAGCTGTTTATGTCACTAACTCTCATCAGCGCCAATATATACAGCTCTTGGAATAAAAATCAAATATAGGATTTCTAGTGTATCTGTCACGATGGTATCTTATTTTTACAACATTTTATAGGGCATATCCTGTGATATATTATGTGTTATCGGAACCTGAAAATCGAAGATTTATATGTTGTCAATGCCTGAAAGAGAGATGGAACTTTGATGTTGTAAACAATATTTAACGCCATTATTGGATGGTAATAATGAAATTTTGAAAGCATTGAGTTTAATAATCTAGTCCATTAACGTCATCCATTACAAATAGTGTGTCAATAATGTAATGGAGCGAAAACACAAGCCAAAGCACAAAACGCTTCATTTTTTAACATGGTATTGTTATCCTTCTGGGTTTTGAGGACGAATGACAACGAAACCCTCCTACTGCTAAACGCACTTCGGACAAAAGACTAAAACGTCTTTTCTCTGATTTATACTATTTAACGTGGAAAGACAACGTCTTTTTACATATTGGTATACAACCTTTGCTGTCATATATACATTCTTTTTCATCAAAAGACAACAATTATCTTAAATCCTACAAAAAAGCAATGGCATTGTACAAGGTAAAATACGATGCTGTTAATTAGACAAATAAGATCGAGGGCATTTTTGCGTTGAAAGAAATTTTTTATATTTGGTAATTTGTTATTTCATAGTTCACGAATGGCTCAACCGCAATGTATGTAAATCCTGTTTTCCTTTATTTCCTCCAGTTTAAGTTAACTTGATAAATTACCTATAAATGACCACAAATGTGATATTTAATTTATATCAAACATTCTAATTTGATACTTTACATGTCTAACTACATACATCGTCGCTATATTGTGTGTATTTCCAACGCTATTCATTCATGGCATTGTTTCAAAAGTTATATTATATACAATGATGATATTTGATGCAGGTAACGTCATTTATGATATAAGAAAATCTACTCCATTCTCGCCATTCATTACGAATAATGTGTCAATATCGTAATGAGAACGATTGGGTCAAGCCACGTTGCCTTACAAGCCAAATTAGCGAACACTACACTATATTATTGTTTAAGGACAATGTATGCTTCCTTCCTGTGTTAAAGACGTTGATCTCCTTTTTTGTAACTTTCCGACGGATGTAAACTAATATCTCTGTGATTCTTAGAACAGACACATCTAGAATAAGCGCGTGCAGTAGAAAAAACAGATTCCACACGCATGTATAGTTATGAAATTTCCAAACAGTATATGGTTCAAACCATTTCTGGCAGTAAAACACTTTATGTACAATTTAAGGAAATAATATTTTAAGAGAGTACATAAATGTAGATCACAGACAAATCATTTGTGAAACGAATATAATGTAAAAAGGTAATATAAAACATCTAAAATCGTTTTGTTTTGGATGATAATTCACATATGAAACTATTACACAAGAGCCTTTCTTATTTTTATCTTATTATAACCATATATCATGAAATCCTGAAAATCGTAAAACATCTCGAATGTTTGAAGCCCAATAGCAGGATTTGAATATATCACTATTAATTCCTTACAAAAAGATAGCCTTAGAATACAACTTACATTTTTTTCTGGTGAAAATTTTATGAGCGGTATCGTCTGCAAACAAAAATAAATAAATAATACGACTGTCGTTTATAACTGGTGAGCCCGGCGTTGGCTCCTTGCTACATATAAAACTGTGTTTTTGTTTTCTCCGTGAATTTCCTTATAACCATTTCAATCGTAGAGATAAAAAACATAATTAACCGACATATTTTCGATGTTTACAATGACACAAATAATTAGCGATATCTGAACAGCACTTTTAACTCCAAACAGATTTCTTGAGTATGTTAATGTGACAAAACAAGCCCTAATCCGCTCTACGGGATACACGACACCGTCATTAAACATTAAAGTGACAAATGTGACAGAATGCTACGGGAAGAAAAATATACAATGAAGGAATAAGATAGTTACAACGGATGTTAGCCGTTTCAGCAATTTACTTGAGAAACTTGTCAGCAAGTACATTCTGATATAAAAAGGTTATTTTGTAGCTAGGAAGGTTACGAATTCCTGCGACATATATAAATATGATTCTAAAGCAGATTGACGCTGAAGTCGTTGCTATGGTCGTTAAAAGTGTTGCGCTTAGGAATAATGCTATTCGATAGAGAACTAAAGAGAGAGACTTTTGATAAGAACTTGGTTGAAGTAAACAACATGATCAACAAAATCTTTGTTATCTTTTAAACGTCAAATAGTTGATGATTTGCTCACACGTTTATGGATAAACATGTAGAAGTGAAAACAGTTTCCTCAAGGTATATTAGAAATACAGCAGATCACAGGTGTATCCATTGAAATTTCAGAGCGATTGGAAAGTTTACAACGATGGTTGTCATACAAATGCATCGAAAGACTGCTGTTTTAATACTGTTCGTGCATCTGGTGCTTATATGCCAGTGTACATTTGAAATACTTTATTTTCATTGATAATATGGAAATTTTATACTTATATGTTTAAAAGACTTTTTATATTTTTTTAATTTTACTATAAACATTTAAGTACATCGATCTGAATAACGAAATGACTTCCGGTCCAGAACATATTCCATGCATTATCTGCTTACGGGGTCGCGGTTTCTTTCATGTAAATATACACGTGTTAGATATAAGGTTTTGTTTCAAAGTGTTGGCATTGTAAAACTTTTTGTCATCAAACTGATGCAAATGATTCAATTAGTATATATTTTGAAATATATATATATATATATTATTATTTTTTTATGATATTTTCACGCATTTTTGGCATCAAAGAACAAAATAAAACACACTTATTATTGCAATGTTATTATATTTCAAGTTAATACTCAAAGGAGGTGAAATCCTTCCAATTATCCGCTTAAAACATAGGTCAGTGAAATTTATTTTAGGAAATGTTGTTATGTGGTAAGCAAGACATACGTTCTGTATCCGTAAATTGTCGGAAGAAACACCAACATATAGTTTCACGGCTTAAGTGAGTTATGTGGCAATAATGGCTATTATCCACTTAGTGTTATGAACCATTCTTATCTAAACGTACAAGCTAGCCAACATACAATATTTTACCAATTAATGACCTTTATTGAAGTTGCCACATAATTCTGGGTGATACAGAATGTATAAAACGATTATGAAATAAAATTATTTAATATTTAAAATTATTTTATTATTATTTGAAACATATAAAAACAGCATTTGGTATTTCCAATACTTTCCTCGAACTTGCCAATATTCAGGTTAGTGTACCAGTCTATCAGATCAAAGGTCATTTAGTTTATGAAACTATGGATTTTGAATTAGATCATCTGAAGAAATCCAGTGAATAAAGTAATCTTAATTGTGTTAAATTTCCAATTTCCAATTTATTTTTTCAACAAACGATTTTTTCCTCGTTCATTCGTCTTTTTTCGACATAAAAATGGTTTCATTTTTACGTAAAAGAGTCTTCATAAAATAGGATCAACCGTAGATAGCAACGGCGATGAATATAAAGTAGCCGTGATATTGACACAGTAGTTTAATTAAGTATCTTCTGTGTTTAAAATAAATCTTAATACCTTACATTAATTACGCGGTTTCAACAGCTATCGTATATTAATAATAAGGTTATTAAGCTTCAGTGCATCTTTATTTGTAATTAAGGACAAAAAAGAGTATGTATTTTAGTTAATTTTATTTGACACGGTCTTTTGTTTGATGCTATATTTAAAAAAAAAATGAACTCCAGCTTTTCTGACCGTTTTAATGTAGTGACCAGATTTTTGAATGCATGTGTGGGCTGTATATCATCTTAGTACATTGTGTGGTACTTGTTCAGTGCCTGTAATGTCCTTTAAACTATACCTTTGTAAACTACTTGGCGCCTTTGCTTATTCAACCTTAATGAAAACCCTCAGCGTAATATTGTGCATAAATAACAGATCTATACAGAAAATGAAAATCAACGGCACATGATCGTAAGAAACACCACGCTGCAAATTTTATGCCACAACAATGACCTTAATATTATATGGTTAGATGCAAAATTTTACACAATTGCAGGACATGGACTTCAAAGCTAAACATGGTCTCTTATAGACGATGCGAAGTAATATGTATCGCTGCATCATGGAAAACGGTTTAACCTGAGGCGGTATGATACATACATAAATTTTGATAACCGGATTAACATTATACATTCGAAACATTATTGAAACGGGCTTCGCTCATATCGGTGGCATTTGTTCTTTCAATGGCGTTCAAACTTTCTGTCCGGTAACGTTTCCTTGACCTAGATATAAGAAGGTCATATCCGGAATCAAATATGGCGGACTGTCAGAACTAATACCATTTTGTTCACTGTATAACAGCAATGATACCAATAGAAGCTCAACTCCACGGTGTTTTACCCTTATTGCTAGTTAGGACAACTAGAGTATAAGAATGCAGATGTTTGAAACGCAGTAATTAGTGAAATCTAATTAGGGCATAAGCTTGGTAATAAAACAGTTGAAAGTTGAAATAATACTTACCATCTATGGATGAGATTCTTGCAACATATTCTATAATTTAAAGAGAAGCAGCATGATACATACATACATTTTGATAACCGGATTTACATTTTACATACAAAAGATAATACTTTTATGAAACAGGCTACGGTTCTTTAATGGCTTTCAAACTTCCTCACAGAAATGATTTTAGAATAGATGTTTACACACTCAATTCATTGTCTAGAAACTGGGAAAATCACAACATGTTCAACAATTTAATGAGATGAAATAAGGAACAAATTGAACATCCAACGAACATGGCAGTGTGCATCACGTGATTGAAAATAGTTTATTTGAAAAAAGGGTATTCAAACTTGAGAACAGCGTTTTTTAATGGAACTGTAACGTATTTAAAAAAAACACAACAACAACACGATATCAATCTGAATTCCAGCAATTGTCATACGCGATGGCGCTGAGATATTTTCCGTTCGTCTAGGGACACCACTGCATATAATATTAATAAGAAGACTCAATATGTAGCGTATTCATACACAACCATCTCATACTTTCATTTGTTTCTAGGTTTCACAACATATTGAGCTTTGTTTTCTTTCTCAATGAAAAACTATATATTTACTCGTCTTTATTTTAAATAATAAGACGTCACATGAAACAGTTGGAGGTTTTTAGGTCTAGGAAAAAAATGTATGTTAATCGACTGCGGAAATAAACGTATTTATGATGGAGAGATTACATCTTCGTAATTGACGCGAGACGTCAATTGGCCTTTAAATTAAGAGACAAAAGTTTAAGCACGAATGTAAATCAAATGAAAATAGTAGTAATAATACGTATTTGACAGTGTTCTTAATAATACCAACACAACAAACAAGAAAAGAACATTTCCGTAACCCCCAATACAATGATGTTTAATTATAAGGGTTCTTTTGTTACAAGTATCGAGTGTGTTTAAGTGCAAAATGCATAAAGTGATTTATGAATATTCGTCATGCGAAGGTAAAATACGTTCGTTGATTGATTCGATCTATAATGTATACGAAAGATGTCCTTCTAAATCGAAGACTTAAGTATTAACTAGTAACATAACTAAGTGATCTAAAACATCACCGTCATTTTCACACGCAAATACATACGAAATTAGATTGAAAAATAACATGAATCAAGTGAAAACATGCATATGTATTATTTCCGGAAAATTTATAAAACGGCATCGCATTTGACGAAACACCACCCTGATGTTTAGGGACACTTAAACATTGTTTCCAGTCCTCTTATGTTTTTGTTTAAGAGTTTAGTAATTACACGGAGCGTTCAACAAAAAACGCGCGATAGATGAACGAAGAATTTTTCAAAGCGCGTTTTCTGTCAACGCATGAACTACTAAAACGATTAAAAACTAAAAACACTTCATATATACTTTCAATGAAAACAAACCTCAATGTGACCTATAAATATTGTAAAAATATAAGTCAAATCTCCCTGTCCTTATATTTTCTATATCGTTTAATGATACAAGAAGATCATTTTAATTTTACCGTTATTAGTTGAGTCGATGGCATAGTTTCATTTTTGTTAACTAGAACCCTGTATTTTTTATCCTAACTAACTATCATATAAGGTCAGCGGGACACAGCCTGATGAAGGCAGCTAACCTACGTTATTGTGCTGCATGAATGAATTGTTAATCTACTCTCTTTCTGTTTTATTCGTAAAGAAGTATGCTTTTATTCACACGTTGTTTTTGTTGATAAAAATATATTTGAGTTACAGATAGCGAACACAGTTTAGAAAAGATAAATATTTCTTCATTATAAATTTAAATAACTGTTTCAATTTGTTATGCCAGATGGACCCCCTAGCTGTGCTATATATAAGTTGATACACTATATTTGTATAGTTAGTTTATTTGAGCACTTTTTGATAAACGTTTGGTCAAGTGTGTGTTTTGCTTGCCCCGGTGAATTCCTGATTAGTTTCGAATACCGTGCCAATGTGGTTACCCCAACATTAAACATGACTATATTTACTATTTGAAGGTATCTTGTAGCGTTGTGAATCTTGTTTTGTGCTTGTTGTCCTTAACGTGTGTGTCGTTAACTAGGATATTGGTTTAAAACTAGGCAACCCTGCTATTCCTTGTAATTTCCAGTTTGTTTGGACATTAATCATACTAAATGGATTTCATCAATTGATACATCATTGTCATACTGTCTTAAGACTTGATACAAAACACTACGCAAATGATTGTAGCCAGGAAATCCAGCAGGATGGATAGGCAGTTCAAAAATTGTTTTAGACAGGGAAGTAGAAAAATGGACGATCAGTGCGAATAAGGTCAAATTAAACACGAAAAACATTTCATTTTTGAATGAGATTTTTATAATGATTTGCGGTTATTGTACTGATGCAATACACTCCAATGCAGTCGGCCAATATATAAATAGTGATTTAATCACTATGATTTACTTATATCCTCGTAAACTGTCCAACCTTATTGTTAGTACATAATTGAGAAGACGGAGTATACTATTTTTGTAGTGTCAACTTTGTTAACCCTGAAATAATTTGTAGAAAACTATGTTTTTATTTTATACCCTTTAATGTTACGTTATAAAAAATATAAATGCTACGTTATATAAATATAAAGAACATTCGAAACATTCTCAGCTTCAGACCAATCTGCTGTTATTTATTTGAATTGCATATGCCACAATAATAAACGGCTTTCTTATTTTATAAATGAAGAATGCAATTGGTGAC